>NC_058405.1:90110631-90159491 GCF_002201575.2 Neomonachus schauinslandi
AGAAGACATCCAAATGGCCAACAGACACATGAAAAAGTGCTCAACATGGCTCGGCATCAGGGAAATCCAAATCAAAACCTCAATGAGATACCACCTCACACCAGTCAGAATGGCTAAAATTAACAAGTCAGGAAATGACAGATGTTGCCGGGGATGCGGAGAAAGGGGAACCCTCCTACACTGTTGGTGGGAATGCAAGCTGGTGCAGCCACTCTGGAAATCAGTATGGAGGTTCCTCAAAAAGTTGAAAATAGAGCTACCATATGATCCAGCAATTGCACTACTGGGTATTTACCCCAAAGATACAAAAGTACGGATCCGAAGGGGTACGTGCACCCCGATGTTTATAGCAGCAATGTCCACAATAGCCAAACTGTGGAAAGAGCCAAGATGTCCATCGACAGATGAATGGCTAAAGAAGAGGTGGTATATATATACAATGGAATATTATGCAGCCATCAAAAGGAATGAGATCTTGCCATTTGCAATGACGTGGATGGAACTGGAGGGTATTATGCTGAGTGAAATAAGTCAAACAGAGAAAGACATGTAACATATGACCTCACTGATATGAGGAATTCTTAATCACAGGAAACAAACTGAGGGTTGCTGGAGTGGGGGGGTGGGTTGGGAGGGATGGGTTGACTAGGTGATAGACACTGGGGAGGGTATGTGCTCTGGTAAGCGCTGTGAATTGTGCAAGACTGTTGAAGCGCAGATCTGTACCTCTGAAACAAATAATGCAATATATGTTAAGAAAAAAAAAAGAAGGTAGCAGGAGGGGAAGAATGAAGGGGGGGAAATCGGAGGGGTAGACGAACCATGAGAGATGATGGACTCTGAAAAACAAACTGAGGGTTCTAGAGGGGAGGGGGGTGGGAGGATGGGTTAGCCTGGTGATGGGTATTGAGGAGGGCACGTTCTGCATGGAGCACTGGGTGTTATGCACAAACAATGAATCATGGAACACTACATCTAAAACCAATGATGTAATGTATGGAGATTAACATAACAATAAAAACATTAAAAAAAATAATAAATTTAAAAAAGGAATAGAAGAGGAATGGTGATTAAATAAATAAATCAGTAAATAAGTCACATTAAATAATTTGTATTTGGTCCTCAAGGCAGTGAGCAGCCATTGGAGGTTTTAAGTGAAGGACTGGCTCAGTCACATGGGTGGGTTAGGAAGCCTTCATGGCAGCCAGCTGGAAGAGATGTTCACAGCAGAGCAAGGGTGGAAGGGAGATAACCAGTGGACAGCTGTTGCAGTCATCCAGGTTAGAGATGGGGCAGTCTGGAACACAGCAGTGTGGGTGCTGGGGCCACGAGTGGGCAGATTCAGATTACTGGGAGGGGTATCACCAGAAGGGCTTGACTTAATGCACAGGTGGGGAGAGAGCAAGCAAGGAAGGACTTGGGGTTTCCTATTGGGAACAGGTTGATGGTGGGCGATCTTCCCTAAAAAATCACAGTATGAAAAGACATTATAGGCAGCAATAAGAGATTTTGATTGGATAATATTGAATTTAAAATTAATGGAACATCCCAAAGGAGATGCTCAGTGTGCAGTTGGACATTCTCTGATTAATGAGTCAAGAAGGATCCTCAGAACTCTGGGTTCCCAATAATTGCACCCCAGTTCCTAACCACCAATGAAAGGAGTGAAGAGGACTCCACCCTTTCCCTGTCACCTTTTCAGAATGGCCTTTCCTGATCATGCAATACAAAGCAACATCCCCCTCCCCTGCTCTCCCTGACCTCTTGCTTGGCTTTATTTTTCCTCTATAATATTTGCACATACTTATATATCAGGAGTGTACTACATATCTCTTTGTCTATTCCTTTGTTGTCTCCCTCTCCTGAAACCTATTCCAAGTCCCATTCTACTGTGCCATGATCATAGTTTGCTGTATGCTCAGGGATCCTGGTTAAAGGTACTGGCTCCTCCCAGAAGCACTTGCATTCTGCTTGGAACTCCAAATGGTAGAGTTACAAGTATTTGTATCTGTAACCCCTGGTGGGGAAACATTGGGTTCAAAATCGCCTACTTTTCAGGTCCCTGGTGATTTCAACCACAGTAACTTACAGAAGGAAGACCAAGAGGTTGCACCCAAGTTCTTTCCTGGATCTGTGATCTCTTAGCTTCGTTACCAGAAGGAAATAGAAGGGTATACCCTATCCACTGGTGCTCCTCCATGGACATCAGCAATGCATACTGGGGACACAGGTCAGGAATCTCACTTCTGTCCTTCTGTCACCTCCTCTTCAACCCCACCTCCAATTGGTTCTGGCCCTCACATCTCTGCCCTGGACCGATGCAGCACTGAGAGGTTCACTGCCCCTTGCCACGCCAGTTTCTCCCTTAAAGAAGGTAGATCTGTAAGTGAGAGAGTCAGCTGGGCAATCCCTCAGGCCTGTTCTTGCTCTCAGACTCTCTCACTAGAACAGCTGAGAAACCCAGAGTCCTTGCTTCTTCCTGCATTCCAGCACATAGCTTGTTCTCTTTCAAGGTTAAGTTGCTCCCACTATAAAAATTAGTTAATTGTGTGTAGGCAGTGCAAAATGGAAGGGGCCATGAGCATGGACAGCTGAAAGTGGTTTTCTCAAATTATCTCCATTAACATTGAGAATAAATTCCCAGGACACCATGCCTTCAGCGCCTCCAACCCGTCTCGGAAATTAGAAGCAACATTAACTTCTCCTACATATTCTCCTGCTACTTCACAGCCGCACTGTCCACAAGAGGTCCCTTCATCCTCACGCTCAGTCCGGGAAGCTCAGGGCATAGGTGGCAGGAGCTTAATTAGTCACCTTCAAAGCTTGGGCTGCCACACCTCGCAAGCCTCCATCAAAGCAATGAAGGCAGAGCCAGGGGAACAGTGGGCTAATGAGAGACCTGTACCCAGTTCTTGAGAATCCCCCCAGGTGGGCATTGTACTTCTCGTGAAAAGCCCAGACCAGGGCCAGCCCCTCTCAGATCAACTCGATTTCAATTCACAGCCTCTCATAAGGCATATGATATTAGCAAATGATGGTGATTGTCTATTAATTGGCCTTTGTGGTAAGTCAACGGTGAATTGCTGGTAAGCCCGCTGGAAGAAAATTATCCTTATTTTTACTTAAGGGCAAAATAGCCACTTTCATCCTTTGGCAGGAGAAAAGGAAATGAGAATTATTTAAATGAGTCAGTGGAAATAAAAGAAGTAAAGGATGGAAATAGGGAATAAATGTTTTGCATCTGGTTTTGAAGCAATTCTTTATTAGACCTCTTCTAATTACGAATTATTATTTTGGTTATTATTGGGAAAATGGATGTCGATTGCTAAATTGTCATGCTTCAGTCACTCCATTGAGAAGAATATATTTGCACCAGCAACACTCAAGCTAATTTTACCTTCAAATTTCCCTTCGTCTGGCTGCTAAGCATAGCAGAAAGTGCTTTTCGATCAGTGTATTCCTCCTGGTGCCCAGCCGCAGTGGGATGCCGGGGGGGTCAGTCTCGTTACCAGCAAGCAGAAGTCTTCCCTATAAATATCAAGCAATGCCCTGACCCGCTTTGTTTTGGAGAGCAAATCATGCCTTTGCGTTCTAAGGCAGGGCCATTCAGACATTGCATTATTCCATGTATTTTTAGACAAAAACTACGGGCAGCTGCTATGCCCACTACGTGCACCCTCTCCCCAGTGTCCATAGGTTCTGCCTGGGAGATCGGAAAGGAGAGGAGAATCTTGCAGCTCTTACCAGGATGCTAGAGTGAGGAGGAAAGATGGTGTTCACTTCCTGTGAGGTTTCTGGTCCAAAAAGGAGAGGGTTTGAAAGGGCAACGATGTGGAAAGAGTACTGCACAGGGTCAGGCAAACCTGAGTTCCCTATTGATCCCACCTTCACAAGCTACAAAACCCAAGCAAAGTACTCAACCTTTTTGAGCCTCAGCACCTTCACAGGTGGACTGGATGAGTATTACTCCAAATACTCATTTTGAAGCTTCAGGTTGCCATATGCATTGAGCCTTTTTATAGAAAAAGCAACAAACGTCCAGAGAAGGAAACCAGTTGCCAGAGCACACACAGCAAGCTACTTGGTCTCTCCAGGATTGGAGGCACCTCTTAAGGTGAAGTCTTCCCATGGCATCCCCTTCCCTGGGCAACTCAAATTTCATGGTTTGCACATTCACCCATGAGAAGGATGTAAATTTCTGCATTAATAGTTTCTTACGTGGATTACACATTGAAATGATAACATTTGTATAAACTGAAGTAAAAAAATATATATTCAATTTAATTTCACCTGTTTCTTTTTTTTCTTTTTTAAAATGTGACTACTAGAAAACTTAAAATTATTTACATGGTTTATGTTATATTTCTATTGGATGCTGCAGAACTAACCCATAATCAAATTTCCTCACTTGTCCCAAAAATGTCTTTTTTGTAGTTAAGCAGGTCAAGCAGGCATATGTAGTTTAGAAAAAAAACTCCCAAGTGATTTTCATATGCAACTCTGGTTAAGAACCATTGCTCTGGGCCTTTGGTTCAAGAAAAATGACCCTGTAATGGCACTGGGTGGTATTTGTAGATAATGCTGGTTTCCAATCAGCTGGCGCCAGACCCTCTGCCCACACATCCTGAGTCTTTTACAGGGAAATTGGGATTTTGGAGAAGCTCCCGGAGGCATGCACCTACTTTCTTATCTAACCAATTCCATCACTCTTTACTAATAATATATATTAGAACTACCTTGTTAAAGGTATTTCATTCAAAAATATCTATCCATACATGTCAACCACTATTCGACGCCCTAGGTATTCAAGATGGTGGGATTCCTGCCTTCCTGGAGTTGACATTCTGGTAGATCATGGGACGTCACTGGATGTGTCTGGCTGCAGGAAACAGAAAACCCTGACTCAAAAGGGCTTAACCAGTTACAAATGTGTTTCTTCACAACCAAGAAGTCCAGAAGTATGGCGACTCCTGCTGTGAGTTCCAGGAATGCAGCTCTGCTTCTCTGAGGTTCTCTTGGTCCTTCCCTGCTCCATGCAAACACCTGATTCTCAGGCTGAGTGGCAAGATGCCATTTTGCCACCCTTGCCACCTCTGCTTCCTCATCCCCAGCTTTCAACTCAACCTCCTGCCATCTGCCTCTGAGCCCTTCTCCTTTGTCACAACTCCCCAAGTTCCAATGGCTTTCATCAACCTTGACTTTCACATCCATAGAACCCTCTCTTCCCTGGTTCCATAGCAGTCTAGAGCAGGGTTAGGGTTAGGGTAAGTGTTCCTTATGGATCCTGCCTCTCTTCTTCCCTCCCTTCTCAGTTCTGCTGCCTCCTCTTCCTCCTCTACCCTTTATGTGCTCCCCCAAAATCTCATTCTCTCCCCAGCTTCAGCTAGAGTGACAACTTCCAGAGCTGCACTCGATCTCACACTCCAGGTCCACATTCTCAGCTGCCTGCTGAATATTTTCCCTATTATAACACCAGCACCTCTGTCCATTTTGCTGTATAGACACTGTCTTAAAGTCCTTTTGTGACTACCCTGCTTGGTGACAGGAAGACTAGAGAAGGCAGCGTTCAGGTATTTATGGGCATCAGGAGTGTTGACAAGAGGGTAAAATTAGACCCTACACTCTTGGTGTGGTCTTGCTGACCACACCAGTGTTGTGATGCCAGGTATTATTAAAATGTGTCTCACACAGCAAGAGGAAGTACATGAGCAACAGAAGGTCAGTCCCTGCTGGTAAGAACAGAGACTCTGAGTAAATACATCAGTAAGAAGTAAGTCCCAGTCCCCATGTGGCAAGCAAGGGAGGAAGGGGACAAGAAAGCTAGCTCCTGGCTAAAGCACTGGGAAAGCCTGGCAGAGATAGAGCCCAGCTGGGAGGTGAGAGCACTGCTGGTTCACAGTCTCAACACCTAGGCCTCCTTCTTTTCGAAGCCAAGCAGAGCTAGGACCCAGATAACAGCCAAGCCATGGTTCGCCATATGCAACATGGCCTCCCACCCATGCTGCAAGATCCATCCTGGGGGAGAACACAGGCCATGAAAATATTCTGCCTCCTGCCCAAGAGGGGTGGTCAGGGCACTAAGCAATCCATGCCTTACACTCTTCTTCAGCCACTTCACCCAGATCAGTAAGTTCTAAATTTTAAGTTTCTGGTGCTAAGTATTCAATTTGATTGGGTCATGAGCTAGGAAGGATTGAAATAACCTCCCTTGCCAGCCCCTACCTTGATGGTTCCAAGGAATTATGAGAACACTCTAGAACTCTTGGATAAAATTGAACTCCACTTCTCCCCTAGAACCAGCTCCTCTCTCTTTGCTTCCCAATTTCTAATCATGAACCCACTTCTCTCTCAGGTTCAAAAGCTCTCCTTCCCCGGCTTCTAGATGACTCATATCTATGTTACTACATTCTTCCCCATCATGTGTCATGTGATTATTCCCATGGTACCTAACTGGAACCCTGGCTCCGATCACACCATCCCTCTCACTTTCCTCAGAGTCTTATGCTCCCCTGGATTAATAAAGCCAGAGCTCCTCACTTGTCAGAGAAGACAATTCGAGAATGCGTTCTCACAGGGACAATGTTAAGTTTAGTGGTTCTGTTTCCAGGCCAACCTACAAGCCTGATGCAGAAGGACATTCTGGGAAGAGATTTCAATAGTAATAATGAAGCCAACAGTAAATTGGGACCAACTATGTATCAAGCCTATTACATACATTTTCTCATTAATCCCTGCACCAAAGTTGTATTCTCCCATTGGTGTTCTGAGAGAAAACTGATGCTTGGAGAGGAGAAAAGATTTCCCCCGGAATCACATGGTTGGCACATGACTGGGCCTAGATTCTAACCTAGCAGTCTGAGCCATGGTCTTGCTGTTGCATCGTGCTCTTCGTATCAGGGCATAAAGGCAATGGACAGAGGACAAGGGTGTGATTTTAATCCCCTGTGCCTAAATCAGGGCCTGGCACATAGCAAGTACCCACTAACATCTGTGGAATGAATAAGTGGGGGAAAGGCCAGCAATGAGGGCCAGTAATGTCCAAAGGGCGATGGATTTTTGCAGCAAAAAGAATGTGAAATGCAAGTTGGCCTGAAAATGTAAGAATAAGAATTAATTTCTATAGACAAAAGGAAATCACTGCAGTTTTTTAATTAATGAATCCTTTTTTCAACAGCTGCACCTTGAATCTGTTACCAAGAGTCTTAGAAGAAGAACTAACACGAGAGGGGCCCCTCCTAGCAACTGAGTCCTCGTTAAAATTCTCTGCGAGGGCTCCTTCTCAGGCAAGACACAGAATTACCGATTTTTGCTCTATCTTCTCTGATTTGCACAGATCTGCCCTTTTGAGAGCCACAAATGTGCAATTGTCATGCTGCCATTAAGTCTTCTAAAAATATTGATTTCAAATGTGAATTCCCATCCTCACTCATTACCTTCAAAAGGAGAAGTGTGTCAGAAAAAAAATCGTATTTCCCCACCCCTCACTCCGAGTCCGAAGCCACTTAAAAATTTAATATTAAGTTTAGGAGCAGCTGGTATTTCAATCCAAACTTTAGAAGGGGATAAATTGAGACCCAATTTATCCATGTGATGGTACACCATCAAGGAACAATGGTGCTCCGGGCCTGCAGGTCTGGACTCACTCTGGTGGTCGATGTTCAGAAGGCTCTGCGGCTATTCTAGGTCTCTCCTCTTATCTCTCAGCTGCCTGGGGTCTGCCTCTTACCCTCCTATGACACCCCACACTGCTTTCTTGACAATCACCCAGGCCCTTTAAATGCTACACATGAAGGTCTTTTTGGAGCTAAAGCCCTTTGACCATTGGAATCAACTTCCATTTTGAACTTCCTCTTCCAGGAAGCTTTCCTCCCTGCTTCTGTGAGTCTCATGCCTCTGTCTCTGTTCCTTTGATTGGGCCCTGCCATGGTCACTGGCTTGTCTTCCTTCTCCAGCTCCGCCTGAGGGCCTTTCCCGAGATAGGGGCCTAGGCCCTTCTTACCTTGCACTCTGTTTCTGAGAGGGCACCTTTGCTCCCACGGTTTCTCCTTTAAAATGCTCAGATTTTTAGGGCCAGTGATGACCTCCCTCTTGAGCTCCAGACCCTGATTTATAAACACCCATTTCCACCCACCAGTTAAATTCCACCTTACATCCTACCCAGTCCATCCACACAGCTGGGCATGGCTTCCCCAGTTCTGACACAGTCTCTTCTCCTCTGAATATATTTGTTAAATATTTACTGAACATTATGTCCCAGCCCCAGGATAGTCACAGAGGGGCAGAAAGACATGACTTTGGTCCTCAAAGGTTATACTGTCTAAGTAAGAAGTTTGAAGGTAAGACCAAAGTAGGCATTTATGGTGTTTGTCCAGAATCCCTTCTTCCAACAATAGTGCCTGTTTTCC
Source organism: Neomonachus schauinslandi (assembly GCF_002201575.2). NCBI lineage: Eukaryota > Metazoa > Chordata > Mammalia > Carnivora > Phocidae > Neomonachus > Neomonachus schauinslandi. The sequence continues at coordinate 90,119,037 of NC_058405.1, forward strand.
TCTGAAGAACCACACTTCTGAGCCCACGTAGTTCCAGTTGGAGCTGGCTGTCTCTAACGTCTGTGGCACGTGACCCACACCTGGCCAATCAGAGTGTTCATATGCCAACTCTACAGCTGGCTCAAGGATGGGCATGTGCCTGAGTCAGCCTGGAACTTTCACTGAAACTACTGGAAAAGAAGAGCTCTCTCCTCTTCAGCACAGCCTGGAGCTGTTAGCATCCATGTTCACCAGGCGGAGTCTGCCCGAGCAATGCTCAGTGGAGAAAATCTTGAGCCATCAATGGGGAAAAGGGATACCATCTTAATAACACACCCTTGGATCCAGCTGCACCTGAAGCCAGCTTCACTTCTTGAATTTCCTAGTTTCATTAACTACCTAGAAGAACAACCACAACAACCAAAATCACTTTTTAAAAAATTTAATCTGGTTTGATCAGATTTCAGTTACGTGCAACTAATGAGTCCTTTTTACAGACAGAAAGAAATACTCAAGAGTAGTGCCTGCTACAGGCAAAAAGGCAGATGCTGGGGCGCCTGGGTGGCTCAGTTGGTTAAGCAACTGCCTTTGGCTCGGGTCATGGTTCCAGAGTCCCAGGATTGAGTCCCGCATCAGGCTCCCTGCTCAGCAGGGAGTCTGCTTCTCCCTCTGACCCCCCCACTCTCATGCTCTCTCTCTATCTCATTCTCTCTCTCAAATAAATAAAATCTTAAAAAAAAAAAAAAAGGCAGATGCTCACGTGAGAAGTGAATTAGCATGGAGAAGAGAGTAAGTAACAGCACACAGACTATGAGGACTGGGTAACAGGGAAATAAGAAAAGCTCCATGGGAAGAAAGATTTGAGGCATTGGAGTGAAGCAGGTAATGGGGCCAAAGGAACACTGAAAGGTTTAAATCTATAGGAGTCACAATCTGGTTGGTGTTCTCAGAGCATCACTCGGCAGTCAATGGCCAGTTCTGGGAGAAAACATGTAACATACGTGTTCTTGCCTTGTATCTGCAGCTCAGGCTCTCTCACTGGATTATGAGGCTTTGTGAATAAGGGCTACATCTTACAAACCACTGAATCAGCCCCAGCTCCTGGCATGGAGATGGCACAACAATGTCGCCTGCATAAGCAATAACATCTTCTATTTGTGCAGTGTTACATGATTTTGAAGGCAAGTTCATCAGCGAGGCCTTGCCTGATCTCCTAGAGGTAATTCTACTGGAGACTCTTCTCACTGCTTGGAAATGAAACCTTGAGAGCTTAACTGCCCCACCCCCGGGCTCACCCAGGTCTTCTGAGTCCCAGTGCAGTGATGCCCTGACTACCATGCTGGCTCGTCCTTCCCTGCCTGGCCCACCTACAACCTGTCACCTAAAGCAGCAGGGTCAGCTATGAGCTCTGGGGCCAAGGAGGAGTAAGTGGCCTTAACTTAAATGTCACTTCCTCCAAATGGCCATAGATACCTGGGCAGTTCTCTCTAAAAGAATCCAACACTTTTTTTTATGGCACTTACAATTTAAAATAATCTACATATTGGGATGTTTGTGTAACATCTGCCTCTGTTGGACTATATAGATGCTTTGTAAGAGCAGGGACTCCTGTTTTTTTTTTTTTTTAACCACCAGAAACAATGCCTGCCACAGAGTAAGCTTTCAATAATATATTTCTATATTATTGAGTAAAGAAATGAATAAAGCATGGAGATGGAGCCCAGGACCTTGGCCTCAACATCTCAGGTTTTGTCCGAGATTCATACAGCCCACGGATCCGGAAGCAGCAGTGCCATCGGGACCTATGCCGAGAAGACCACGTCTGCGAACCACAACCACATCCGGCTTTCTCCTGGCACCTCCCCAGCACCTCTCCCAGGCCCTGAACCCCCAAAGAGTCCAGATCTTACCTGGGCGCTGGTGCTGGTGGCTGCCCGTGGGGTCTCTTCTTTGGGGCTGATTAGGCAGCGTGCATGAGTGCAGGGGAGGGCTCCCAAGCGCCCGCCTGCCTCGTTCAGTTCACACCCTTCCGCGGCTCTGCGTGTGATCTGTGATGCCTGTGTTTGGCATATTCGGAGTTGTTTAAAAATCTGTCCGCCAAGAAGACTGCACAGGGATCCCAAGCCACCAAGCAGGGTACAACTTTTGATCTGCTCATTATGGAAGGTGAAACTGAGAGATGAAAACATGCAGAGGGACTTAGGGGACAGAGAAGGCGGCTAGGACAAGGGGTCCGCAACCAACGAGCAGACTCAGCCTTCAGAGTGCTGCCAGGCTGTGTTGTGTCTCTCCAGTGCAGATGCGGAGCTGCCTCTTTCCTGCGGAAAGCGCTCCAGAAGCTCCCCATGACCCAAGGGCAGAAGTTCTCAGCTGCTGCCTGGGGACGCACCAGTATGTTGCAATCCCCTGCAAGGGGTGTTGTGAGTGATTCATTATTAATAGAAACTAAAATTTAGAAATGCAATTTTTGTTTATAAAGTCAAACAATTAATCCTAAGAGACTGTGACTCTCATTCTTTATTCTTGAATAGGAGGGAAAGCAGGACTAGCCCTAGCAGACAGCCTAATATACCTGACCTCAGAGTGACCAGGGGAAGTGTGTGTGTGTGTGTGTATGTGTGTGTGTGTGTGTGTGTGTGTCTCCTGGTGTGGTTTAAATGTGGCCTAAACCACTGACCCAAACAATGAAGCTCTGAGTCCTTGGCATAAACACAAGACCCTCAGCTCCAGCACTCTCGTCCCTCCACCCTCCTCCCCGGCCACTCTAGAAAAATCCACTCTCCTGGTCCCTTTCACGTGCCCACCAGCAATCCCACTGCTTTGGTCCTGCTGTCCCTGACATTCAACAAGGCCCTTTCCCTCTTCTTCATGGCTCATACTTCAGGACTCAGCCATGGAGCCTTCTAGAATCCTGGAATCACTTGGTCTCGGCTTCTTAGACTCTCCACACTCCAAATTCTTCTCTACCATGTCTTCTCATTCTTTCCCAGGCTCCCCTGCTGTCCCTTCTCTATCCAAGCTGTCAATTTTGGAGTGTCCCAGGCTGGCTTTTCAGTCACCTTCTCCATCTGCACTCCCTAGGTGTTCCTAGGTAATCCCATGCCCCCTCTATGATGATAACCCCCAAATGTAAGTCTATAACCTCAACTTTCTCTAGAGGTCCACCTTCCAATCCAGTAACCACTACCCACGTGGGGCCATTGAGTACTTAAAATGTGACTAGGTTGAATTGAGAGGAGCTGAGATGGGAGATATGCACTAGATTTTAACAAGTTAATAATGAGGTGCCTCACTGTTTTATATTAACCGCACACTGAGATTACAATATTTGAGATATGTTGGATTAAAAAAATATATCAAAATTAATTTCACAGGTTTTTTTTACTTTTTTAATGTGGCTTCTAGCGAATTTATTTTTTTTTAAGATTTTAGTTATTTGAGAGAGAGAGTGAGAGAAAAAGCATGAGTGAGGTGAGGGGCAGAAGAAGAAACAGACTCCCCGCTGAGCAGGAAGCCCAACTCAGGGCTCGATTCCAGGACTCCAGGATCATGACCTGAGCTGAAGGCTGACGCTTAACTGACTGAGCCACCCAGGTGCCACCCCCTCCTTTTTTTTTTAAAGCTTCTAGTGAATTTAAAAACAATCCATGCAAATGTAATATTGTGTGTTAACTCTATTCAAATAAAAATATCTTTTTTAAAAAAACCACCCATGTGGCTCCCATTTGTGGTTCATGCTATATTTCCATTGGACAGTGCTGCTTAGAATACCAGACTCTTACCTTCCTCTGTCCCCCCCACATCTCCACTTGGACATCCAAGAGAAACCTCCCATTTGATAGGATGAGATAGGACTCTTGGCTTCCCCCCTCACCAGACCTCCAACACGTTTTTTTCTCCCTTATTTTTCCACTTCTCCCTAAATGGCACCACCATTTCCCCACTTGCTTGATTAAAAACCTGAGAATTAGTGGGGTACCTGATGGCTTAGTCAGTTGAGCTTCCAACTCTTGATTTTGGCTCAGGTCATGATCTCAGGATCTTGGGATTGAGCCCAGCATCGGACTCAGCACTCAGCGGGGAGTCTGCTTGAGATTCTCTCTCCTTCTCCCTCTCCCTCTGCCCTTCCCCCTGCTCGAGCTCTTTCTCTCTCCAAAATAAATTAATTAATCTTTAAAAAAAAAACCAAACCTAAGAATTCGTCCTTGAGTCCTCTCTTTCTTTCACTCCCTACATCCAACCTATTTGCAAGTCCTCATGAGTCTACCTTCAAAATATGTCCCCAGTCTGGGTATGGGCTTCCCCCACTGTCTCAAAGTAGAGCATTCCCATGACAACTTTTGTAAGTCAAAATGGCGTAAAGCAAAAAAGCAATTACTATTAATTTATATGAACAAAATTTTTAGCATTCCCAGACCCAAAAAATAACCTCTCTCAGGCTTTACTGATACCTTAAGACACATCTTGCTAACAGATGCACAAAATAAATGGAGGTAAAGCACAAATGCTCAGACACAGTTCTAACCTCTGGCGGCTTGATGCTGAGATGCTAAGTGTCGTTCCCAGGGAAGGGGCTTTGAGGCACCACTCTCGCTGCCCAGGGTGCTCGCCGCCTCTATAGTGGCTCCCTACAAAACAAACGCTGAATGCTATTTTCACTTTCTACCTTTTTTTCATAAAAGCAAAAGCCCTCTTCAGATTTCTTTCAGTTAATGAACACAGGGATTAAGGCAGGTAGGTCTTCTGTACAAGGCAAGTGGCATAACATGAATTTTTCACAAGCATGGGATACCTGTAACTTCTTTTCCCTTCTACCATGACCATTAATCTCAGGCTCCATGACCTGACCTCTCCTCCCCACTGGGCATGGCAGGAGCCTCCTCACTGTGCTCCCCACTTCCTCCCATGCCCTTCGCTGCCCCTCCTCCACCCAGCAATCACAATGGTCTCTTCCCCATACTAAGAAAGCCAACCCTGACAAAAACCTTCATTCACTAGCTTCCAGTGGCGCTTAAAATAAAGTCCAAGTCCTCATCACAGCCCACAAGGATCACAAAGTTGTGATCTGGCCCCTGCCCCCCTCTTTGACCTTGATGCCCAACCCATGTTAACCCCTTGTTAGTTCTCATGCACACATCCAGTTCATTTCTCCTCATGGCTTTTGCACTTGCCACTCTCCATGCCTGAAATGTCTCTTCAACAGGGCATGACGCCTCCTCACAGAGGCCTACTGGACCTTTTAACTAAAATAGCCCCTGCCCTAGACTCCCTGACACACCCCTTGTTTCTACCTTCCTAGCCCCTGTCACTCTTTGAAGTTACCTTGTTTAGCATTATCACTCTTGATGTTTCATTGTTCACTGAAGGCTGGCGTATATTATTGTTTCTACCCCAGGCTCTACCACCATCCTGGTTTATGTCAGCTCCCAAGTGCATGCCCACACAATGGCCTTTTCCTCACTTTCGTGGTCTACTCATTTCCAGTGGTCTTTCTTTCTCCCTCCCCCTCACACTATATCACCCGCAAAGTTGTGTTGGTGATGTATTTGCTTACATTTGTGACCCATTCCTCCCCTGAGGGCAGTGGCTTTGTCTACCAGGTACTTGTTGTATTCCCGGGCCCTGGAGAAGTTTCTGGCCCAAGAATGTTTATTGAATGAATAAATGCACACAGAAATGCCACACACCCCTCCTTTGAATTCTCCCAAAATCTGTGACTATCTCCATCCCAGCAATTTCCATGATATATTTCTTTACTTATCTAACATTGTGCCCGCTAGACAATGAACTGACAAGGCTAGGGCATGTTCTTATTTATTTTATCTCTTAGCACCTATCACAGGGACAGATACACAAGGGGTGTTTGGTGAATTCTTATAGAATCGAAATTATCTACTGTAGCTCTTGATTCAGCTTTATTTCTCAGAGCTCATCAGTTGCTATAGGGCACACTTTCTCAGGCTTGCCCCAAAGGTTGGAGTCAACACTGTGCAGGTTGTCTGTGGGCTGTCGATGACCTCCTTCTCCACAGTGTGCCCCCATGCAGGAGCAGATAAAGCCAGACCCTGACAGAAAAGGATGGAACAAGCATGCAGACAGGAGCTGCCTTCATTGCTCACACCCTTTCACCTCCTAGGTCAACCCTGTCCAAGGCCCAGCCGCTTTCCTGACCTCGGAGTCTAGAAAGCAGCTCTGTTTCCTTATAATAAATTCCCCTTTCTTGTTCAAACGAGCTCCAGTGGACAAGGGCTCTTTGCTCTGCTCTTTGCAACCAAGAGTCCTTACAAATGCAGCCCTTTGACAAAAAGATAGTCAAAGTAGCCCCTGCTCCCTGTGCTAGTCAAGGTCTCAGGTTTGCAAAATGCAATCCTTCTCAGAGTGACCTGAGCCTTAGAAAATGAAAAGCAACTCCTCTCTGCAAAAACACTGGGCCAGGTCAGGCACAAGGTGCCTACCTTTTCCTCTGACTGCTTAGTGCTGTGATCCTGGGCAAGGTCCAATCGCTTGGGCCTTCAGGCACACTGATGTGAAAAATTCATGTATATCTTGCTTGATGCAGAAAGTAGCTTCCAAAAAACTGTATGTGAATCACATTTTTAAAAATTGAGTCCCATTTCCCCACTGACTCTGGCTATCTGCTCAGGATGCTTTCTGTTCCTTTCTAATTTATCTCCAATTGGCAGCCCAAACTATAACCCCAGCTTCACATTTCTCTCCTTCCCAAGTGGCTCATCAATCAATCAACAAAATTTTCATTCAGAGCCTATTATGTGTAAGACATTGTTCATGATCTGTAAAGAGAATAGGGAATGTACCGAATGCACTAGAGGAGCCTGCTATCTGTGAATCCTCTATAAAACCATGTGAATAGCCAACCTCTTATTTATCTCTTCTGTAAATTCAGATTTTCTTCTATCAGGTTTTCCCAAAGAAGTGCCCATGTGTACTGAGCAGCCTATCTAGGTTACAATAGAACTAGAGTGTCATAAAAGGATGTTTAGAAATGTAAGTGCTTCTATAAATCCTCAATAACAGAAATCGCAATTGTTTGGAGCCATAATTGAGACTATTCATGGTGTGTTCTGAAAAATAACCACAAATAACTCACCAGTCAGCAACTGCTGGCAAAGCAAGAGCAAAGTAGGGGAAAAGTTAACAATGTGCTTTGAAAACAAGTCATGTCAGGCCAACATAATTTTCCTTTGGGGCAAAAGACAGACTGTCCAGCTGAAGGAACCCCAGGTCAACCACCAACCTCTCCATGGTCTTGACTTCTCCCGGACCCCTGATTTCAAGCTACCTTTACAAGAATTAAAAAAAAAAAAAAAAACTTAAGATTGAATCTGTAGAACCCAAGAGTGAGAAAGTTACCAGGTCCCAGGAAGGACAGTACCAGCAACAAACTCTTTCTGGGTCCCAGGAAGTATCAGCTGCCTGTCCTTCAACAATATTTATCTTGGTACACCTGCTTCTCTCTCCTTTCTCGGAAGAGCATTAATCCCATCATGAGGTCCCCAACATCATGACCTCATTTGAACCTAATTGCCTCTCAAAGTCCCCATGTCCAAACACCATCACACTGGGTGGGGTTAGGGCTTCAACAGGAATTTGGGAGGAACATAATTTAGTCCATAGCAGTGGATAACATTATTCAAAGTAGCAGGTTGGGGTCCCTCACCAGACGTGAGGAGGAACAGCTAATTTGAGCTGGGATGCAATTCCAAATGTATCCATTAGAAAAATTAAAGTAATGCAGCCAAACATTTTCACAGGTGATTCCCAGCTTTGTCCAGTAATATGATCTGAGAGAAATTTCTCCTTTGAGTCCACATTAAGGAGACCCCTCTGGTGGATAGGTCACTGTCCTTGGGGCATCCTTATAAAATGCACAATTATAATCTTCCCTCTAGTCATCTCTTACAACAAAAATAGGATCAGTCATGCGCAGAAGATACAGCAGGTATGGGATGAGTTCTTTCTCACTAGTAAAGGCCTATACACAGATGTTTATCCATGATAACAGCCAGGTCAGAAAAATTCTAGGATCCAGGGCTGGGCATGGGGTTAAGTCAGAGTTGACTTGTGAGGCTGCGAATGTCATGGCCAGAATCAAAAACCAAGCCATCCAAAAAAAGGATGAGTAAGAAGTGATTGGTCAGAGAGACAGAGGCCAGGTACCTAGATCCAGGATGAGAGATAAAAGCCTAGAACCCAACAAGCAGGTTCTGGATGGTGAGAGGAAAAGGAGTGTGGAGGGAATCTCTGATGTATGGGAATAAGCTGCTGGAAACTCCAACAGGGTGCCTGTAAGCCTGCATGCATTTGGAGAGAGGTAATGACAGGCCACGGGAAGTCTCACAGTAGAAACCCTTCAACAGCCAGCAGTCAGCACCAAAGCAGCATAGTGGCATGACACAGGGCTTTGAGCTCATGGCTCAGGGATGGGTCTTTGGCCTATGGTAAGAGATAAGACTAATAAGACATAAGGTAGACCCTAGGACTACAGAGATTGAAACTGGGAAGGTCTTGCCGAAGGACTCAGACACTCAGGAACAAGAAAGACAAGCAGGTGCCTCTTACCCAGGTGCCTGGGCATGAACTAATGCCAATTACAGGGATGGTTCAGTGGGTTGAACGGTGGTCCCAAAAGACAGATGCAGGTACTAACCCTCAGTACCTGTGAATTTGATCTTTTTGGAAATAGTTTTGGTGGCTAGAATTAAGACTCTCCAGATAAGATCATCCTGGATTTAAGGTGGGCCCTAAATCCAATGAGTGGTGTTCTTACAAGAGAAAAGGGAGGGAGATTTGACACCCCAGCAACACAGGTGAGTAGGCCATGTGAAGATGGATGCAGAGACTGGAACTATATAGCTAGAAAACAAGGAAAGCCATGGATTGCCAGCAGCCACCAGGAACTAGGAGAGACATGGAATGGGTGCTCACTCAGAGCCTCCAAAAGGAACCACCCCCGTAGGTACTTTAATCTTGGACTTCTGGCCTCCACAGCTCTGAGAGAATGCATTTCTGTTGTTTTAAGCCACCTGGTTTTTGGTACTATGGCAGTCCTATGAAGCCCATTCAGTTGGCAGTTGATTCATCTCATGGGTCAACTCCATCGATTAGTAGTGACTGTCCAGATCACTCTGTTGAGAACACTGAGGCCATTCTGACTCCACAGGAAATGTGCGATGATTGATTGGTGATGCCTGCTGTGGGCACAGAATGCACATGGCAGTACATGTGTCATGATTGCCCTACCAAGCCCAACGTCGGCACAGTGCTCAGTATAAAAAGTAAAGAGATCAATAACACATGATTTGTGCTCTCAAAAACCTTACTGTCTAGCACCAGAACTCAGTCAGATCAGTACTAACAGTGAAATTTACTTGATCTTCCTTCTGATTAAGGTTAAGATTAATCACAATAGCTTCAACAGAATAGAGTTGTCGGGAACAAAAGGTCACAAAAATAACATGCAGGGCAAGCAGAGCATGCCAGACATTCTACTTGATGCCAAATTCAATGGTGGACAATTAAGATTTCATGTGTGGCCTTTGCTGTAAATAAATACCGTTTTTTTTTTTAAAGCCTCGAAGGTAAAGTTGTCATCAAACATTAGAGTATCCTTGTATAATTATGAGCTAAGCCTATGCCAACTTCCAGGGTAACGGGAAAGTTTATTCCCCAGTGGATGAAAAACAGCCCTGGATGTAGAGTTGCATATGGCATCCTCTTCTGTAACCACATCACTGTCATCCTGTATGAGTTATGACACTATACATTCCTCTTTCATCTTTCACCCTTCAAGGCAGCACTGCCCTCTCTTACCATCTCCCTGGACCCAGCACCCGAGAACTCCTTTTTTATTTTTACTTTATCTTCTGAGAAGCTCACTCTCAGAGCAGCAAACCATCACCCACCAGGCAAAATGGAAAAGATGCTGATGAGAGACGTTATATTCCCAGTATACTGTCACACCTCTGAGCCTTTCCTCTTGCTCATTCTTCTGCCGAAAATCTTATTTCCGCCACCACCCTTCACCATATGGTAAAATTACTCACTTTCCAACTTCCAGCCTAAATAAGCATCTCTTCTGGGACACTTTGTTCACCTTCTCCAATAAGAAGTAATTACTCACTCCTCTGTGCCATCATGAAAATTGTTCGTCTACTTCAGAAATAACACAATGCATTGCATTGTAGGTTCATGTCTTTGTACTATGTCTTCTACTAAATAGGTAGTCCCTGGGAAATGTGTCTCACTTATTTGTCACACCAGTTTCTAACCATGTGCCTGGCAAATAGAGAATTCTCAATAATGTTAATATTCAACAGTCAATAGATGTTAAACAAATGTGTGAATAAATGCATTAAGAATAGCTATAATGATTTACTGATGCCCTCTGAAAGAAGGTTGAGAGCCATTTGTTACAAGTTTTCCTGGGTGAAATACCATAGAATCTAATCCTCCTCTTCCTTTGAGCTGCTCTAATCTGCCAATCTGCCTATCACTAGCATTCATTCAATGAAGGCTGATCTATGTTATTTTGGTTTTCCACCCCGGGCTTTGTCATCATCCTGGGTGATGGCAGCACCCACGTGGATGACCCAATAGATAGATGACCTCTTATTTAGTCTCCTGACCTATTCATTGCCAGTGGTCTTCTCCCTCCACCTCTCACTCCAAATTTGCATTACCTATTAAGTGTTCTACTCCTAGAATCACTAATGCAAGCCCTTCCAGCTTATTCTACCTTGCTTATTCAACTACTCTCACTGTGACCACTCTTGACCTCTCGTTTCTCCCAGGTCCTCAGCCCTCTCCTCTCTTTACTTACTGATTTTAACTTGGTCCCTATGACCCATGATTTTAGTAACATCTTTACCCATATCATAAGCTCCCTGGCCCATCTGCTGCTTTTTGTTTGCACCACCCAGATAAAACACAAGCCTGGGAAAACCCAACTGGGTGCCATTTCCAAGACATTGTCCAAGCAGGAAAAGCCAACCAGGCCCTCTCAGATTCACTACACATTCTTCACCCTCAACCTCAAATGAACCCACAACTGTGCCAAACAAACCTACCACATCATCTCCTCTGTCACTTTGCATAGTAATTTTTTATGAACTTTATCTACCCTTCTCAAGCTTCTGCCCCTGCTACACACCAACATTCTTCTTCCTCATCAGACGATCTTGCCTCCTACTTTACAGAGAAAACAGATGCTATCAGATAGGAAACCCCCACAACCAGACACACAGACACACCTGCAAGGGCACCCATCCCATCCTCCTTCACTCTGACAACAGGAGAGGAGTTGACACAACTATCCCCCCATTTGATCTTTGCATCCCACTGCCACCTACCACCTTCTGACTCTTTTATTATTATTTATCCTTTTCCATCCCATATTCACAACCTCTTTCTGATTGGTTCTTCTCTGTTCTTAAGCATTTGCCCACCGTCAGCACTAGAGTCCTGTTGCCCATCTTCCTCCTCCCTTTACTGTCAAACTTGAAAGAAGAGTTGTCTTCACTCATTGCTGCCATTTCTCCACTTCTCACACACCCCACAACCCACTCTGATCTGGATCCAATGCATCAATTCACTGAAATAGCACTTGCTAATATCCCACTGAAGTCCATGCTGCCATGTTCAGTGGACACTTTCTAGGCCTCATCTTCATTGGCCTTTCAATAGAATTAAACACTGTTGCCCCTTCCTCTTTTCTGAAATACTTGTCCTTGGGCTTTCATGACCCAACAACATGCTGGCTCTATTTCTTCCTCTCTAGCCATATCATCTCCATCTTCTTTGTAGGTTTGTCCCCCTTGTCCTGTCCATAAGGAGTAGGATCCATCCAAATCTAACTCCAAGCATTCCTTCTCTTCCTAAGTAACACTGTCTTCTCTGCCCTCAGCTTCAGTTACACCACAACAAAGATGACTTACACATTTATAGAACCAGTCCAGAACCCTCTTCTCAGCTCCAGGTCTTTATGTAAAACTTCTTATTTAACACCACCCTTTGAGCATTCCCAAAGCATCTCATACTCAAAGGATCTAAAACCAAATTTTGCTCTTCCCCTCCAGTCCCCCATTCTAATCTCTTCCAAGAATCATTATCTCAGTAAGTAACACTATTAACCATCCTGTTGCTCAAGCCAGAATCATTGGTGTCATCCTGACACCTGCCTCTCACTCACCCATCATAGTAAATGTCTCACCAAGCCTCTTTTAATCTCTTTATAGTCCTTGAAACATACTTTTTTCTATCTCTATCAACATCCTAATCCATCTCTCTCCTGGACTACTACACTAGCCTTCTACACTGGAACTGCCCTAACTAGTCCTCCACACTGCAATCAGAGTGACTTTTTTCCTAAATGCAAATCTCATGCCTCCCCACCCCTCCCAATACCCTCCCCGCCCCCTGGCCCCAAGCTTATAGCAAGGCATTTATGTCCCTCTTCTGGGCTACTACAGTACCCTACACTCCTGCCCATCACTGGATCCATCACATCTCACTTGTAATTGTTCACTCCATCATACACACATGCACAAACACGTGTAACACAACCACTTGCAAGCTCCTTGAGGCAGGAACCATGTCTTCTTCAATTCCGTAGCCGTTCATTTTTCACAGCGGAAAATTCAGAGGATCTGTTGTCTCCTTAAACATCAATTTGCCCCACTTACTACCTAGTCAATACATGAGATAAAAGTTGACAACATGTTGTCAAGCTGCTTGATCGTTGCTAAATAGTGGCTAAATCTGCTCGTCTATAACATTGAGTGATGAAATGAGACAGGATTCATGCCCAGTAGGGGTGGCATGAAGAAGAGGATGCAGAATATGGCTGGATGGCTGTAAGGGCCTGGGAGGGGGGTGCGTGGGGAGTGGTCATCTTGCTGGATATCAGGGAAGGAGGCAGGAAAACAGTGTTGTTATTGTACTGATAGTAAATGCTTCCACCTGGATTCTCAGCTCAGCCTCTTCTCCTCTAATGACTTCTGTGAGCCCCTACTCAAAACATGCAAAATTCTCCTTTGCAGCAGATGGCAGCAGTAACAAGCCCCAGTGGCGAGCTAAACACTGACAGGTGGCAGGGAAATGGGCTCCTTTGCTCATTAAAAAGAAAACTCATCATAGAGACCAAACAAATGGATGGAACCCATGCAGAGACTGGTCTTTTTCAATGAGGCACCAATCTTCCAAAGTGACTCCCAATATGACTTTACCAAAGACCAGGAGGACACAGAGAGGAAGTCTTTGTAGAGGTGGCCAATGTTTCTGCCACTGAAGCGTTTCCATGGAACTGGCTTTGAGGTTCCATCCAATAATTAGCATTTAATCCCCAGCAGATGATGGACTCCAAGGGAAAAAAAGGCCCACAGAGGGTCCCCCCAGCCCTTGGTGGCACCTCCTCACTTGGCTCTGATAGCATCCTAAGCTCACCTCTCTCTGCACTTCCATGCTGTTTTGTTTTGTTTTGTTTTAAGATTTTATTTATTTATTTGACAGAGAGATAGAGCCAGAGAGCACAAGCAGAGGAAATGGCAGAGGGAGAAGGAGAAGCAGCCTCTGCACTGAGCAGGGAGCCTGATGCAGGACTCGATCCCAGGACCGTGGGATCATGACCTGAGCCGAAGGCAGACACTTAACCATCTGAGCCACCCAGGCGCCCTCCACGCTGTTTTCTAAGGTCCCTACAAATACCTGTCCCTCTCCTCCCATTAATCCATGAGTTTCTCAGGGAGAAACACTATTATTCAACTCTTCAATTCCCCAGTGTCCCGCAAAATGCCTGGTATTTAGTAAAAAGTTTGGCATAATGAAAAAGACAGCTTTAATAAGATCCCAGATTTTAACATTTCCATCCACATGATCATAGGCAAGGTATCCAACCTCTGTGGATCCAGTTCCTTCATTTGTAAAACTGTGCACCTGCATTCAGAATAAATACATGAATCAAACTTAGTTTAGAGTGCCTAAAGCTCCTGGAACAATGCCTGACGCATACTAGGAGCTAGCATTAATTTAACTGCAACACTCTCAGGGGCTACTCCCTGCCCCACCCTACTTGAAATACTGGAAGGAAATAAGAATGCTTTAGTTCAGAGATCAATGAGGTATTTGATATTTATGGAGGGAGAGACTCAATACTCATTGAGCATCTACTATGTACCAGGTACTCTGCCAGGAGCATTCTTCACCATAGCCCTGGAGGTTGGACATTATTATCCCACATTACAGAGGAATAAATTGAGGCTCAGAGAGGTTGGTATGTCTTGCCCAAGATCAAACAGTTAGTTAAAGTCACAGCTGGAATATGACCCTTGATCTTTGTGACTGTAGGGGATCAGTCCTTTTTTTTATATCACAAAAAGAAATGTGACCAACAGTAAAGAAGTCACCAATCCCCAAGGCCAATGCCAGAGGAAGGGTGGCTGGGACAGCTTACCTGGCATTAGCCCATGGAAGACATGCACAAGGAGTCCTGCAATAGGATAAGGGGTACAACGGTGCAGCTGACACTCCACTTCTCCTTGATCTTTTGTAAAATGTTTACAAAAGGAAAACAAGGAAGAGGAAAAAATTACCTATCTTCACCCACTGGAGTTGTATCTAAATGCACATATGAACATTTAAGTCCACAGCCTAAAAGAACTTCAAGGGCTCCCCACAACCAAAGTCCAAGCTCTTTGCAGTGGTATTTCATTCACTGGGTCTCATCTCCTGACACTCCCTACCTCTCAATTTATACTTTAGCTACACCAAGCCTGCAGATCTCCAAATATACCAGACTATGGTTTGCCATCCCTTCCACTCTCACTTCCTTTATCTGGCTAGTCCTACCTATCCTGAATTGAGATTCAAATCAAACATCTCTTCTACCAGGAAGTCTTCCCTGACCAGTAAACTAAGTTTAGCTCCCTTTTTAACCTCTGAATTTCTGTCTCTAGCCCTACAATCGCCATATTATTTTATAAATATCTACTTAGAGATTTATCTTCTGCATCTGACTGTGAAGTCTTTGAGGACGAGAGTATATCTTTTTTTTTTTTTTTGACAGAGAGCACAAGCAGGGGGAGTGGCAGAGGGAGAGGCAGGCTCCCCACTGAGCAGGGAACAGGATGCAGGGCTTGATCCCAGGACCCTGAGATCATGACCCAAGCCGAAGGCAACCGCTTAACCAACTGAGCCACCTAGGCGCCCTGGACAAGAGCATATCTTAACTCACCCCTTTATCCTCATCATCTGCCACCATGGCTCACACATAACACAAGCCCAAAAATATTTTGAACAAAGAATTGCCACTGTGTTCCCACCAAGAGCTAAGCACCCCAAGAAATGCACAAGAAGCAAAAAAAAACAACATCGCAGCTGAGTGGAATAGCATAAGCCCAAAACAGATAGAAAATGATTCCATGGTAATAAATGGATGGTACAAACATCATGTAGAAATGCCAAATGAATCAGTGTGTGATGAGTGGATGGTGTCAGGGAAGGCTGCAAGAAAGCACCCAGCATTCCTCGGCAAAGGTGCATCCTCATCTTTTATTGACCTGAATACCCTTTGTGAAATGTCCCTTCCCCTACCCAGTAGTCTGGTCTATCTGCTGGTGAGCTGCCTTCCAGGGAAATCCTAGGCTGAGAAAAAAGGAAATCATTATCAATTGATCAGTTGTCATGGAGACACCACTGATAGAAGGTGGTGGTCATTGGACTATGAGGGGGGATATCAAGCCTTATAGGAAAGGAAGAAAAACAACCATTAACATTGGCATTTCTTAGCTAAGTCTTTTGAAGAAGAAATGAGCTCAGAGGTCTTCAGGCCTGAGCCCGCCATCCTTACAATGGGTATGATAATAGCCAGTCAGCAGTGATGTTTTGAAGATTAAGTATGATCATCAGTATAACATGCCTAGTGTCTGGTACATCCAATAAACAGTAGCTACTACTAACCGGGCAGTTACTAGTCCATTGGTTCCTTTTATTTCTGGAAGCTGAAATCCCCTAGAAGATATCTGTTGAATTTGGGTGTGAGGAGACAAGTAAAAATTGTTCCACCGGTGTAGGTGTTTTCTCTGAAGTGCCTTTTTTATTTAATCCCTGATATTATTCCAGTATATCCATTATAGCAAATACTCTTAAGAAGAAAGGCTGCATTCAGAAATAAATTGCACTCACAGATCATGCCTTAGAATGTGCATCATTAGTGTTTAACAGGCAAAACCAGATAGAGAAGATAGATGATCCCGTTGAAAAAAGCCAAATTGGATTTTGAAGAGACTTTGACTTGCCCCCGTTCTCTTTCTCTTCCCAGAAAAGGGAAAGCAAAAATTAAATGGTTATGCATATGCTTTTTGGGCTTTGCAGCAACTCAAGAGAGCCTCATCACTCCTGAGCTGGTCGGCTCTGTGGTCCCTTTTATCCATTACTGACAGTGGCTCAAGGAGAAAGCTTGGGATGAAAACAAATACTCCTATTTGCATCAGCTAATGTTAATATTTGTCTGCAGTCCCCCTCTCAACTTAGAACTGAAAAGCAGCTTCTTATTTTCTTCAGACTAGAATCTTATTATTGATAAATTATTTATCTGTTCCTCATTTTGCTCTGAAATGCAGCACGGCCAAGCTATTCTAGATGATCAAGGGATTCAGATAAAAGGACTACAAAGACAGAGCAACATCTAAAAATAGAAGTTAAATCCATTTATCCTTGTTCCACCTGGCAAAGGAATTATGCTAGATGGTATGATTTTTACCTGTGCACAGGGCAAAATGGAGAAGTGAACAAAACAAGAGTTCAGATATTCCCAGCTTCCCTTTCTATGGCCTCCACAGGGCATCTCTTTCCCTCCCCTCTAGTTTCCCCTGCTATCCAGGTAGGACACAAGTTACAGAAAGCCAAAGGTTCAGCTAAGGCTCCTGATTCCCCTCATCCTGTCCATGGGCAAGATCAGGACAAAAATCATAAGAAAAGCCAGAAACAGAAGACAGGCCAGCCCATAATGGGACATGGAGGAAAAAGACCAGGTCAAAATAGAAGCAGGGAGATCCTGAAATTTCCCAGAGAGAGAACTGGAGTGCCATGACTCCTATACTGACTTGACTTTCCTATACTGATCCCCCACTGCAAGATCTGGGCTGGGCAAGTAGGCTTGGCCACAGGGCTTAAATTTATACTTAAAGCTAAGGAACCCCATCCCTGGTGCCCCTCCACCATTGTGGAACTTGGATCCATCTTCATTACTATGGCTTTCCTGGACATTTTAGTCCAAAGGTTTCAACACAAGTTGCAGAATCTATTCCTTTCCAAATTCCATGCTGACAACCAAGGCATATAATAACTGTTTATTCCTTGGAATCATTAGTTATTAAAAAATAAGAACAGCAACAATGATATACACACATAAACCCACATGTGCACCCACCTTTGAAACATCAAATATACTTATATTGTTCCACCAACTGTGCATATATTTGCATTCCCAGAACTAGCCACAATTATATACTGTAATGCCTCAAACTTCAGACAACTCTAAGTCTTTAGAATTCAGCTATAGTTAGGAGGCAAAATAACCTGGCCCTTGAGTTGCCAAGACAATAAACTCTAGTATACACTGCCTATTTGCCCCACATGTGCCTGGAAGTCCAAAAATCTAGTCCACTGCCTAGGAGACCAGGGTACCTTGGCAGGGAAGAGGGCAGGGACAGCAAAACTCTCACTTCTTCTAAGCTCTGGATGTAGGTAAAAAGAAAAGAGTAAGCCAAAGAAAAGGAAGCACACATCACCAAATCAAAAGTTCATTCCTCCAAAGACATACAAATGGCCAATAGGTGTATGAAAGATGCTCAATATCATCCTCACAGAAAGCCAAAGGTCATTAGGGAAATCATCATGAGGGAAATGCAAAATCAAAGCACAATAAGATATCGCCTCACACCTATTAGGTTGGCTATTGTCAAGAAAAACATAAGATAACAAGTGTCATCAGTGAAGATGTAGAAAAATTAGGACCTTTGTGCACTCTTGGTGGGAATGTAAATCAGTACATCTACTATGGAAAACAGTATGGAGGTTCCTCAAAAAGTTAAAAATACAATTACCATATGATCCAGCAATCCTACTTTTGGGTATGTATCCAAAAGAATTGAAATCGGGATCTCGGAGAGATATGTACACCCTCATGTCCACTGCAACAGGGCAAGAAGCAACAGGAGGTGGCAAGGCATAGACCTGTGACCCTGCATGGCAGTTAAGGACTCACAAGGCAGTTCTTCAGGGCTGGGGTTTGAGGAAGACAGTGCAGAAAACAAGGCTGATTTCTTAGTCCACTTGGGCTAAACAAAAATACCAGAGACCTGGTGGCTTATAAGCAATAGAAATGTATTTCTCACAGTTCTGGAGGCTGGGAAGTCATGACTAGCAGACTGTGTGTCTTGTGGAAGCTTCCTGTTTCATTGATGGCTGTCTTTTCACTATGTTCTCGCATGACAGAGGAGCAAAGTAGCTCTATGGGGTCTCTTTTACAAGGACACTAATCCCATGATGAGGGCCCCACTCTCATGACTTCATCTAAACCTAACTACCTCCCACAGCTCCCCCCTCCAAATACCATCACACTAAGGATTAGGCTCCCACCCATGAATTTTAGGGAATCACAAACATTGAGTCTACAGCAACTGGAAGGCAGGAAATGCCAGATCACAATCGGCCTTGGAAGTCATGCTACGGAGACTGAGCTTTTCCATGGGTCATATTTTCTTTTTTTTTTTTTTAAAGATTTTATTTATTTGACAGAGAGAGACACAGCGAGAGAGGGAACACAAGCAGGGGGAGTGGGAGAGGGAGAAGCAGGCCTCCCACAGAGCAGGGAGCCCGATGCGGGGCTCGATCCCAGGACCCCGGGATCATGACCTGAGCCGAAGGCAGACGCTTAACGACTGAGCCACCCAGGCGCCCCTCATGGGTCACATTTTCACTTGAGAAACATCACTCCTTAGGACAAGTCATCTGTGGGTTCGTAGGGGCAGCATCTTTTGCTCTTTCAAGCAGCCTTATCCAATAAGAAATGTAATGCAAGCCACGTAATTTTAAATTTTCCAGGAGTCACATTACAGAAGAGTAAAAAGACACAGGTAAAATTAATTTTAAGAATACATTTTCTTTAGGGATGCCTAGGTGGCTCAGTTGATTAAGTATCTGTCTTTGGCTCAGGTCATGATGCCAGGGTCCTGGGATAGAGTCCCGCATCGGGCTCCTTGCTTAGCGGGGAGCCTGCTTCTCCCTCTCCCTCTTCTACTCCCCATGCTGTGCTTTCTCTCTCTCTCAGAGAAAGCACAGCATGGGGAGTGGAAGGGAGCACTGGGTGTTATACGCAAACAATGAATCATGGAACACTACCTCAAAAACAAATGATGTGCTGTATGGTGACTAACATAACATAATAAAAAATTATTAAAAAAATACATTTTCTTTAACCTAATATATCCCAAATATTATCATTTTAACATGTGGTCAATATAAAAAATTATGACTGAGATATTTGACTTTGGTTTTTTTTTTTTTTAACCATACTAAGCCTTTGAAATCTGGTGTGTATCTTACACTTAACAAAACATTTCAGTTGTGACCAGCCACACTTCAAATGAGTAGCTAGCTAATGGCTACCATATTGGACAGTGCAATTTTAAAGCAAGAGAGACTATCCTCTGGAGACGTAGATTTAAGTGAGCGCTTTTGGAGAGAGCATCCACTGGATGGAAAAAGCACTGAAAAATCATTATGGGGAAACTGGGTGAGAGAAAGACGAACTAGCATATTTTACAGATAAACCCTAGCTCACCTTCCTAGAACCTTAAGAATCTTTCTTTGATTTGCCATCCACCTTACCTGCAGTCAAGACAAAATGACATTCTCTCGAGGAAATAAAACAAGGTGGAAATAATACTGAAGGGATCTCAAGAGAACTCTTTGCGTCTCTGTCTCTGTCCCACCTGAGACGTCCACTAGCGGGGTAGGGGGCTTTGAGGCATGGGCTACTTGTAACCACTAGAGGTCCTGTGGACATTGTCTTGTTATTTAGTGTTCCCAAGATAGAGCGGATGTCCAGAGAGGGAGAAATACCTTGAGAGGCTCTTAATTCTAGGAAACAAACTGAGGGTTGCCGGAGGGGAGAGAGGTGGGGGGATGGGGTAACCGGGTGATGGGCATTAAGGAGGGCACTTGATGGGATGAGCACTGGGTGTTATACACAACTGATAAATTATTAAATTCTACACCTGAAACTAATGATGTACTATATGTTGGCTAATTGAATTTAAATTAAAAAAGAAAAAGAGCTGATGTCTCCAGAGAAGCACTCAGTGAGTCTCTGGAGCCATTTCCTCAAGGGAACAAAAATCTGTTCATGACCCACCGCCATGAGAACACTTCAACCTGCCCCTACCTCTCTGGGACCCACATAGGAGCATGTAGTACATAGTGGGCACATCATGCATTTAGGACCCTTGTTGCTGTCCTTTGAATTACTAGAAGCACTCCATGAACACCTGGTTCCATAACCAAGCTCTTGGTGAGGAGGTCCTCAAATTTCCCACCTCCGCTGTTAGAAAAACAGCGGGTCCAAAACCAGCCCCCAGCACTCAGAGCCTTCTGAGGGATTGATGTGCTGCCTTTCCTCTTGGGCGGCAGAGATAACGATGGTGTGATTTAGGTAGAGGCCAGGGAGCATGCTGACGTTTTCTTCTTCACCCTTCTCCAAAAGCAGATCTATAGGACGGGAGTTCTTACTGGGAGAATAAAAATATTATGTGCTTTGATTCGGGCCTTCCTGTATATTTTGCCAACACAGGTTAAAAAGGCAAAAGGGGAAAAGAAAGGATGAAAAGACAGGCAAGAGGGGTTTTACGTGAGAAAAGCTGCTGATAAACATGTGAGTCACACACAGCTCTTTGAACGCCCCGATCTGGTCTGCAGAGATAAAGGCACCTTACCCTCTTTGAAGGGGAGAGTGGCTTTGCCATGTGACAAGTTAGCCCCAATCAAGAAGGAATGCCAGGCGAGTTATTTCCCTCATAAAAACAAGAGAAAAAAGAAAAAGAAAAACTGTCATTCCCAAGCCCCGCTGCACGCGTGGCCCCTGCTCTGCCCGCCCCCCCACGCCCCGCCCCTGCTAATCCATTTCCTTGATGAACTCAGCCAGACCAGGGCTTTGAGTACCATCTACATACAGGGCGTTTCCAGGACACAGCTCCAGCTCCCAGCCCACCCTCACCACACTCCCTCTGTTCCTAGCTGTGTTTCCTTCTCCTCCCAGTCACGCAGTTACTCCCGCTGAAAATCTCAGAGGCACCCTTGACTCATCTTCCACTCCCTCATCCCACATCCAATCCCCCAGCAGATCCTGTGGGCTCAGAATACATCTAGTCTCCTTCCCTGCTACCATCCTCATCGAGCTCCGCCTCTCACCTGACTCCACAGACTTTCCCACCACTGGTCTCCTCAACTCCCGCTCTTGTCCTCTACAATCACTACCCCCATAGCAGTGAGACTGAGCCCTGAAAATCTAAACCAGATCATGTCCCTCCTCTATTCAAAAGCCACTGGCCCTCCAGCTCCAGTAGAATAGTATCTAAACTCTTGCCACCGCCTGCAGGCCCTCCAGCAGCTCCCACACAGCAACTGCTACAGTGACCTCCTTGCTGATTGCTGTCAGCCTACCCCGAAGTCTTGAAAAGGTGAGGCAAAATGGCTGCATATTTCCTTTTGAGAGTTTTGGGGGTGGGGGTGGGGTTTTTTTAGAGAGAGAGAGTTCATGTACACATAAGCGAGGCAGAGTGTGGGGCAGAGTGAGAGAGAGAGAGAGAGAATCCCAAGCAGGCTCCACACCCAGTGTGGAGCCCAACATGGGGCTTGATCCCATGACCCTGAGATCATGACCTGAGCCGAAATCAAGAGGCAGACACCTAACAGATTAAGCCACCCAAGCAACCCCCCTTTTGACAGTTTTAAATAGGAAGCATGTCCAGTGCTACCTAGCCCAAGCTCAAAGACTTCATCCCTGAACATCAGTATCTAATAAGATTTTTCTTCCTACCCAACAAATCTATAGGTTCAAAATAACTGTCTTGGAATCATTGAGAAAGAAAGTGCATTCATATTCATTAAGTCCAGCTTCTTCCGTTTCACAGATGAGGAAACTGAGGCACAAAGGAATGATTGGCTCATTCCATTGCTGGTCAGGAGCAAAGTTGACATGATAACCATGATTCACGCCTTCCACCCAAAGCACACTCGACTGCCAACTGCTTAACCTACCTCTGGGCTTGCCCGGGGAAAGCTCCCCTACACTAAATGGGAGATAACTTGCAAGTTCATCATCTCAGATAAAATATTCCCACACCACCTAGGATTGAACTTCATTTAGCCAAAACATGACACCTCCAGCTCACTCCTTCACAAAGCAACCAACTCCTTGAACAAGGCCCACCACTGGAGTTGTCTCTTATGTAAAATCTGGCTCTGATTCCCTGGGACTTCCATCTGTTGGCCCCAAGTGTGCCATCCTGGAGGCAGATATCACAGTGGTTAAAAATATATGCTTCCAATCCTGTACTTGTGACAACATGAATGGACCTTGAAGGCATTATGCTAAGTGAAAGAAGTCAGACATGAAAAGGCAAATACTGTATGATCTCACTTACATGTTATGTGTGGAATAAAAAAAAAAACCCAACTTATAAAAAGAGAGATCAGATTTGTGGTTACCAGAGATGGGGTGCAGGGGAGACAGAATTGGAGGAAAGCGGTTAAAGGTACAAACTTCCGGGGCATCTGGGTGGCTCAGTTGGTTAAGCGACTGCCTTTGGCTCAGGTCATGATCCTGGAGTCCCTGGATCGAGTCCTGCATCAGGCTCCCTGCTCTGCAGGGAGTCTGCATCTCCCTCTGATCCTCTCCCTCTCATGTGCTCTCTCTCTCTCTCATTCTCTCTCTCTCTCAAATAAATAAATAAAATCTTTAAAAAAAAGGTACAAACTTCCAATTATACAATAAATAAGTCCTAGGGGTGGAATGCACATGATGGTGACTATAGGTACAGTGCTCTATGATATACAGGGAATTTGGTAAGAAGGTAAGTCCTAAGAGTTCTTATCATAAGGAAACATTTTTCTCCTTTTTTTTCTTTTCTTTTTATTGTATCTATATGACAAGATGGATGTTAGCTGAATCCATTGTAGTAATTATTTCACAATATATGTAAATCACACCATCATGCTGGATGCCTTAAACTTATACAGTGATGTATGTCGATTGTTTCTCAATAAAACTGCGGGAAAAGATACGTACTTCCGTAGCAGTTGTACCTGCTTCAAAACCTGGCTCTTCCTCTTATTACTAGTTGTGTAACCTGATGTCATGTTTTTAACTTCCCTGCAAGACACAGAATAGTCTGAATGATATGAGCCTTTTATGCAGATAAAAAATACGGAAATAGACACACCTTGTTTCACTGACTCTGAGATGCATATGTAACATTTCTGTTTTTTAAAAAGGCTGCCTCTTAGAATCTGGAACCTGTCGCCATCACCACCAGCCAGGTGACAGCTGCAAGGTTGGGGTGAAGAATGTCCACTGACACTTTAAGGTAACACCAAAAAATGGCCGCTAAGCATCTTATGTTCTATAAAATATAATAAATCTGCTGGTAAGTGTGTATAAATTCTTTCTGGAAAGAATCAAAGACACATTTAGAAGCAGTTACCTCCAGGGAGAGAAACAGAAAATGAGGAAATGAGGCTTTCACTTTCCATTATCTCCCACCCTACACAGTTTGACTTTCTCAACCTGCGAAACGTATTCAATAATAAATGAGCCATTTGGGGCTTATTTTCTCCTTTGTACTTCTTTCACTTTAAAAAGACTTAATCGATCTTAATTCTTTTAAATAAAGAATAAGTGAAGTAAATAATTAAGTGTATCATCTTAATTCATGAACTTTCCCCCTCTCTCAGCTTCTTTGTGTTTGAGAAACTGGGAAAAGTTTCTAAAGATCTAAAGAGACAGAGAAAGGAATTACAGTACAGCACCAGGAACATGGGGCCAGAGATGGAAGACGGGGATGGATGGCACCCCAAATTAGCAAAACTTCAGGGAGGCAATTACCTTCATGCATTTCTGCAGCTGCCGAATTTTGTACTATCCTTTTGGAAAGCCATTTGTCAAAATATAAAAATTAAATATTCATGCCTTTGACCCATAGACTCAACTACAGTGTTTTTATTGTAAAGAAAGTTTCTACAATACTTTTAAAATGCCAGGCATTAAAATATTCACATAATTTCTTTTAATAGCAAAAATAATTGGCAATATCTCAAATTTACATCAATAGGTTAATAGTTCTGTAAAATATGATACATCCAGTGAATGGGAATGAATCCATAATAACATTCTTAAAAACCTGATAAGAATATGATAACCAGATTACATTTTACAAGGCAAGAAATAAAATTGTGATTGGATCAAAGAAGCAACACTTTTTTTGTGCAGAAAAATTAGGATGTTGAAGAAACAGGCAAATAAGTTCCAATAGGGAATATATATGGAATAAGGAAGACAGACACCCTAAGTCTAGCATTCAGTCATTTATTCAACCTTTGTGGTTTATGTACTTTCTTTGTGCTTCATACTATGCTCTGAACTCAGGTACAATGGTGAAGAAAACACGCATGATTCTTGTCCTAAAGAAGCTTGGGACCTAGTAACATACAGATAATCCATTTCCCTGAGGAACTTAGCAGAACAAACTAATCAAAGTAAAATTAAGATATAGTAGAATAAAGATAGGCCAACTCAAAAAGCTAGAAGAACAGCATCCAAATAATCCCTAAAGAAAGAGGAAGGAATTATTAAATGTAAAAGCTGAAAGTAATTCATTCAAAGCCTAAAAAGGAGAATCAATAAAAAGAACTTGTTTTGTGAAAACACTGATAATAAAGACAAACATCTCACAATGCTAATCAATAAAAAATAGAAAAAACACAAATCCAAAATGTTAAGAATGGAAGACTTCTGGTTCCCAGTCCGCAGGTAAGGAGCTTGGAATTTGCCGGTCCCATCCTCACAGCACAAACAGGGCTGAACAAATTGCAAACCAACAATTCTTAACTCCATCAGGGGATCAGCATCACTGGACAAGCTGTGACCCCAAGATAGGTGCAAACAGGGAATCACAAGTCACCAGAGCGGACGCCCAGGAGCAGAAGCCTCCATGGGAGCCAGCGACGGGCAGGAGAACAGACAGTAACTGACAAAATGCTAGAGGCTCAGTGTGGACACATTTGAGAGTCTACAACTCCAGAGGGGTCTAGTCTTAGGAGGACATCTTCCCACTTTTGTGAGCTTTCCCTCCAGAGCTCCCGGGTTCTCACAGTGAAGACTAGAGAAAAATCTCCTTGCAACACAGGGAGGGAGAAGGAGTCATTTTGAAATAAGCCCAGAGAATCTGTTCTTCTTACCAAAATAGTAACATGGGAAAGGGCTTACAACCACAGGCGTGAGGTGTTTGTTTATTATAAAAGAAAACTCTGCACAACTCCATGATAATGAATTTTTAAATCTGAGAGAAATGGTTGATTTTCAAAGACACAAAATGACCAGAACTGATAAAATAAGAGGAAAGGTTGAATGGGACAAAATAAGGGCATGAGGAAATGAGCTTTCTCCTGTGCTACTGTAAGAAATAGCGTCAAATACCTCTAAGATGTGCAAGCACAGTGACCTATAAATTACCCTCATGCAAATTTCTTCTAACAAAATAATAGAGTGCAAAAGTGTACTCTTCCATAATCGTTATTTAGCAAAGTGCGACATGTAATAGCAAAAACTGGGAACAGCTTACATGTCTAATAACAATTTTTTTAATTTTATTTATTTATTTGAGAGAGAGAGAGCACACAGAGGGAGAAGGAGAAGCAGGCTCTCCGCTGAGAAGGGAGTCTGATGCAGGGCTCGATCCCAGGACCCTGGGATCATGACCTGAGCCGAAGGCAGACGCTTAACTGACTGAGCCACCCAGGTGTCCCTCTAATAACAATTTTGATAAGCAAAGTGCAGTACAATCTATACAATCTATACAATGGGCTGTTATTCAGTCACTAAAAATGAGGCTGTGGGTACTTCTCGGTCCTAAAAGATGTCCATGGTATATTAATAAGTGACAAAAAGCAAGTTGCCAAACAAGACAAATAGGGTGATCTCATTTTTTATTTATTTAGAGAGAGAAAAGCATTTTGGAAGACTACATGCCAATTGCTAACAGTACTTAACTCAGGGGACTTGAGCCATGAGTGATTTGTCAGTTTCTTCTTCATACTGAGTATTTGTTTGTATTTGCATATTTATTAAAACAAGTATAAAATATACACACATGGAAAAACCGACCAATAAAAATATTAAATATTGTCACTGTCTCAGGTGCTGAAAATATGAGCTAACACTTTTTAGTCTTATTCCTATAGTCCAGCAGATTAGAAAGTCTTCGGTGACAATCTCATTGATAAATAAACTTGCAAACAATAAGGATTCCTAGGTTGCAATGCCAATTCTGCCTCTAACAATGTAAACCCAGCAGTGACTTCCCTCCTCTGGTTTCACCTCCTTGTGTCCAAGTGGAAAGAGCTGGAGGAAGCCTTCCAGAGGCCCGGCTCTAATACCCACTTGGCTACTATCTCTTCAAACCACCAGCTCAGCTATGCAGAGAACATCTACTGTTGTTGCAAGCTTGATACACAGTCCATTTAGAAACAGATTTTGAGGAAGAAGAAGAAAAAAAACAAGTAATGTTCATTGATTTCATTACAACAATTTAATAGGAACAACCATCCAAAAAATGGAACATGTCAAGTGGGCCATTAAATGCCTCTAGCAGGAATGGGTGCATCTAGGTGCAAATATTAAATGGGAGGAACCGCCAGAAAGGAATACAGAGGGGTGTACATGCTGCACCAGTTCAAACACCAGTTCTGTTTTAAGAGATGATCAGGCAGGAGGCTGGAGACCCACAGCAGCCCCCGGAGCTCCCGAGGGTTCAACTGTGCTGAAAGGAACCTTGGCTAGTCTTCCTCCAACAGTGGATGACACAGTCATGCTATCCATTCAGTGCTGGGTTACTGCATGTTGTTCCAGGCCAGGCTCTGTGCCAGGGCTGGGGATCCAGAAGGGATGAGGCACAGACCATGTTCTCGCAGATCTCACAGATCCATGAAGAGAGGAAAGACAAAGGGCTAATTTCCGTATTGCAAAGGAATGCTTTAAAGAGGTGTGACAAGGGCAACTTCCTGGGCCCTGACAGGTGGGTATTAGCCAGATGTATAAGGAACTTGACAAAGGCCTCGAGAATCAGCATGTGATGTATAAGGAGCCTGCAGTGCCCACCTCTGCAAGAGCCCAATAGTGGGAAGGAGGCAGGGGTGGGCTCTGAAGGTGTACAGGGGCCAGAACGAGCTTTAAGCTGGGCAGTTATGTGCTTAAATTTCATTTGAAACTCAGGAAACAGCCCCTCTATCAGCTGGAAATCTGGGGACCAAGAAAATACATCCAGGGACATGCCCTTGACCCCTCCACATATCACTGTACACCCATTGCAACCCATCCCCAGGTGGCCTGTTTATGAGTAGAATGCCTTTCCACATTTGAAATCGAAGAGTCCTGGAACAAACTATTGGTAGCAGGGGAATGAGGATATCACCCTAGGCTGACACCTCTGACTTGCCCTTGGCCTACCCCTTGCCCCACAGTAGAGAAATGCAAAAGAGCAGAAAGTTTGGTCTTCATGTTTCCAATTCTCCACACTTAGCTCTAATTTGCCACTTCTTTCAAGGCCTCTGCTTCCATTTAAATTAAATCTGCAAAAAAAATAATTAACTGGCATTTTCCAGTGGAGGAAAAAAATCAAAACAAAACATGTTCGCCCTGTGCCCTAATGCCATTTGCTGACCCTCACAGTCCAGGACTGTGGACAGTGCATGCCCGGGTGCTGAGCGGGGCACTGCTCAAGGTCAAGGATGGAGGGGCAGAGCTGGCTCAGCAAGCAGCATGCTTTAGCCTGCATGGGAACATCCCCTGGAAATCAGGGAGCCTGTGAAGGAGACTCGGAGAGGGGGAATGGGGTTGGGATGGAATAGGCCAACAAGGAGGAGTGGGATGTCACCAAACCGAATGCAGCAAAACTATAGGGGATGAAGGCCGCCCGCAAGAAGCAGGGAGGCCTAGTTTCCATGCACATGCTCAGCTTCACAACATTTTAAAGAAACCAAGAGGCCATCCCCTGATATGGATTCCTGCCAGCCATTAACTTTCCTTGATATTGGATTCCACTAGAAGACAGATGCCTCTTAGTGGAGTAAGGCATCTGCAAGAGCACCAAGCAGGTTTTGCTGGTCCAAGACATGAAAGGAGAGGGGGCTGGGAAGAGCCATGGTGATAGTGTCAGAAAGGAACTCAACCTCTCTAGGCCTCAGTATCCTCTTCTGTAAATGAGGGAGACTAGCAACACTTTCCTTTATTGATATAAAAGGACTGACAGATACACCTGGCGCTGCATTTTCCCCCATATCCTACCTTCACAAAGGTGATGGCTGGAGCAACAGTAGCCCTACTGTGACCATGAGGGAAAGGCCAAGGCAAGCACTTATCTGTGTGTCATGACATATCAGAGCCATTGAATCAAGGCCAAGAAGAAGCTGGCTCCAGGTGTCTTATTTTATGAAAAAAAATACACACTGTTGCTTTAAACCACAGTGAGTCAGGTTTTCAGTGCTAACTGAGGAAGTTTGCTAAGATAATTCAATAAGGTAATATATGGACATTGTATAGCACAGAATAGCTCAGTATTATTAGTCCTTCCTCTTATCATTCTCTTCTTTGAAAATAAAACCTCTCCTAGAGTTGAAGTACTATCAGAGGAAGTGAAAGTCAATGCTGTGTTTTCAGTGTAGAGTCTAAGTGTCAGAGCAAGAGGATCGTGAGGACCACGTGTCACACCTTATACCGAAAGATACAGATGCCCAGAGAGGAAAAGTAGCTCACCCAAGTTCCTCCAGGACATGAGCGGCAGAAATAACAGGCTAACATGCAGAAGAATGAAACTGGACCATTTCCTTACACCACACACAAAAATAGACTCCAAATGGTTGAAAGACCTCAATGTGAGACAGGAGTCCATCAAAATCCTAAAGGAGAACACAGGCAGCAACCTCTTTGACCTCAGCCGAAGCAACTTCTTCCTAGAAACATCGCCAAAGGCAAGGGAAGCAAGGGCAAAAATGAACTATTGGGACTTCAGCAAGATAAAAAGCTTTTGCAAAGCAAAGGAAACAGTCAACAAAACCAAAAGACAACCAACAGAATGGGAGAAGATATTTGCAAATGACATATCAGATAAAGGGCTAGTATCCAAAATCTATAAAGAACTCATCAAATTCAACACCCAAAGAACAAAGAATCCAATCAAGAAATGGGCAGAAGACACGAACAGACATTTTTCCAAAGAAGACATCCAAATGGCCAACAGACACATGAAAAAGTGCTCAATATCGCTCGGCATCAGGGAAATCCAAATCAAAACCTCAATGAGATACCACCTCACACCAGTCAGAATGGCTAAAATTAACAAGTCAGGAAATGACAGATGTTGGTGGGGA
Source organism: Neomonachus schauinslandi (assembly GCF_002201575.2). NCBI lineage: Eukaryota > Metazoa > Chordata > Mammalia > Carnivora > Phocidae > Neomonachus > Neomonachus schauinslandi. The sequence goes on from NC_058405.1 coordinate 90,148,731, forward strand.
TGCGGAGAAAGGGGAACCCTCCTACACTGTTGGTGGGAATGCAAGCTGGTGCAGCCACTCTGGAAAACTGTATGGAGGTTCCTCAAAAAGTTGACAATAGAGCTACCATATGATCCAGCAATTGCACTACTGGGTATTTACCCCAAAGATACAAAAGTAGGGATCCGAAGGGGTACGTGCACCCCGATGTTTATAGCAGCAATGTCCACAATAGCCAAACTGTGGAAAGAGCCAAGATGTCCATCGACAGATGAATGGATAAAGAAGAGGTGGTATATATATACAATGGAATATTATGCAGCCATCAAAAAGAATGAGATCTTGCCATTTGCAAGGACGTGGATGGAACTGGAGGGTATTATGTTGAGTGAAATAAGTCAAACAGAGAAAGACATGTATCATATGATCTCACTGATATGAGGAATTCTTAATTGCAGGAAACAAACTGAGGGTTGCTGGAGTGGGGGGTGGGGTGGGAGGGATGGGGTGGCTGGGTGATAGACACTGGGGAGGGTATGTGCTCTGGTAAGCGCTGTGAATTGTGCAAGACTGTTGAATCTCAGATCTGTACCTCTGAAACAAATAATGCAATATATGTTAAGGAAAAAAAAAGAAGAAGAAGAAGAAGGTAGCGGGAGGGGGAGAATGAAGCGGGGGAAATCGGAGGGGTAGACGAACCATGAGAGACGATGGACTCTGAAAAACAAACAGGGTTCTAGAGGGGAGGGGGTGGGAGGATGGGTTAGCCTGGTGGTGGGTATTGAGGAGGGCACATTCTACATGGAGCACTGGGTGTTATGCACAAACAATGAATCATGGAACACTTCATCTAAAACTAATGATGTAATGTATGGGGATTAACATAAGAATTAAAAAATTTTTAAAAATAAATAAATAAATAAATAGGAAAAAAAAAAAAGGAGAAGCATCTCACAAAATTCAACATCTTTTATGATGAAAACTCTCAATAAATTGGGTACAGAAGGAATGTATTTCAATATATAATACAGACCATATATGACAAGCCCACAGGTAACATCATACTTAACAGTAAAAGGTTGAAAGCTTTTTCTCTAAGATCACGGACAAAACAAGTATGCATCCTCTCGCCACTGGTATTCAACATGCCGAGAGAAGTCAAGCAAGAAAAAGAATCCATTCAAATTGTAAAGGAAGAGAAGTAAGATTGTCTCTGGTCACAGATTACATGATCTTATATTTAGAAAACCCTGAAGAATCCACCAAAAAAACTGTTAGAAATAATAAGCAGATTCAGTGAAGTTGCAGGATACAAAATCAATATACAAAAACCAGTTGCATTTCTATACACTTACAACAAACTATCTGAAAAAGAGGTAAAGAAAAAAATTCCATGTATAATCCTATCAAAAACAATAAAATATACTTAGAAAAACTTTACCTAAGGATGTATAAGATCTTTACACTGAAAACTATAAGACACAGATGGAAGAAATTGAAGAAGACATAGACACATAAAAAGATATCCCATGTGCATGGATCAGAGAATTAATATTGTTAAAATGTCCATACCACCCAAAGTAATCTACAAATTTAATGCAATCCCTATCAAAATTCCAATGGCATTTTTCACAGAAATAGGAAAAACAATTCTAAAGTTCATATGGAACCACAAAAGACCCCAAACACCCAAAGCAATCTTGAGAAAAAAGAACAAAGCTGTAGGTATCACACTTCCTGATTTCAAATGATACTACAAACCTATAGTAATCAAAACAGTATGGTACTGACACGGAACAGAATCAAGCATACAGAAATAAATCCATGCATATGTGGTTAACTAATATTTGACAAGGAGGCAACAATATTCAATGAAGGAGAAATAGTCTCTTCAATAAATGGTGTTGGGAAAACTGGATATTCACATGCAAAAGACACTGAACCCCTTATCTTACACCTCTCACAAAAATTAACTCAAAATGAATTACAGACTTAAATGTAAGACTTGAAACCATAAAACTCCCAGAAGGAATTTTCCATAGGGAAAAAGCATCTTAACATTGATCTTGGCAATTTCTTGGCTATGACACCAAAAGTACAAGCAACAAAAGAAGAAATAAACAAGTGGGACTACATCAAAATAAAATGCTTCTGTACAAAAACAGAAAACAAGAAAAACTATCAACTAAATTAAAATGGTAGAAAATAGTTGCAAATCCTATATATGATAAGGGGTTAATATCCAAAATATAATAATGATTCATACAACTTAATAACCAAAAAAAATTTCTGATTTTTTAAATGGGCTGAGGATCTGAATAGAATAGATCCCAAAAGGCATACAGATGGCTAACAGATATATGAAAAGGTACTCAACGTCCCCCACCATCAGGGAAATGCAAATCAAAACCACAGTGAGAATCCCGCACACCTGTCAGAAGGGCTGTGATTGAAAAGACAAGAGATGACAAGTATTGGCAGGGATGTGGAGAAAAGGGAACTCTTCTCAAGAACATCCATCTGCACTGGCAAACTAACACCCGACACCGGGATACATCCTTCTGATTTCCCATGACCAGAGTCAAGGTTCCTACCCCAGGCAAAGAGCAAGATCACAAACACTGAACATTCCCACTAATCACAAAAGAAGATAGCACACTGAGGCTAAGATCTCAAATTGCTATCGCTGGAACAATGGGGCTGAGAGATGCTATGTGAAGGGAAAAAAAGGGGTTGGGGAAGTCAGGTCAAATAAACTTGGGAAGAAAATTCTGCAGACAGTAGCCCCCTCTGGTGGCTCACAGAGCACATCAGCATACAAAGGCTCTGAGAAGTCCTGCAGTAGAAAGGAACCTCTAACTGTTGAACCCAAGTTTATTTGACCACAGAACTATCTTTTCTGTGTGCCTTTACTTAGACTCCTGTGGAACTAAGTTTTCCCTAAGCAGTTTGGGGGAAATGTCCTAAGTTAAAAGGAAATGAAGGTTGCTTTTGTCAAGGAATTATGTCTCACAAAGGAATCGTTTAAAGAAAACTCAAAAAAGAGAAGTAGAGAGGAAAAAAAAAAATGCAGCCCAGGCAGTTTAAATACTCACCATGGCCCTGGCTAGCGAATCTCATTTCTCTTTGTGATCTCGTTTTTAAACCTTTGGCAAACTTTTGTGCAAACTTCCTACACGCTGACCGCTGTGTAATGTGAACATGTGTATACGTTGTGTGTGAGGGGGTTCCCAGGCATGAAGGGTTCCCCTCAACAAAGGAAAACAAAGCTGCATATAAACCCCCTCAAAGAGAACCACAGCTCCTTCCACAGGTCACCAGGACTGAAAATGCTGCCAACTGGGCTTTCAAGCCATACATTAAAAATTAGAATTAGGGGCGCCTTGGTGGTTCAGTCAGTTAAGTGTCTGCTTTCGGCTTGGGTCATGATCCCAGAGTCCTGGGATTGAGCCCCGTGTCAGACTCCCTGCTCAGCAGGGAATCTGGGGCTTCTCCCTCTCCCTCTGCCACTCCTCGCCCCCCGCCATGCTCTCTCGTGCTCACTCTCTCTCTCTCAAATAAATAAATAAAATATTTTTAAAAGTTAGAATTAAAATGAGGTATTTTTTTTCCCTTACAGCTAATGAGCTTAGGGGCAGATAAAAGCCAAGGTATCTAGGAAAGGGAATCGTGCTGTTCACTTTACAGAGATTGTGAGGCCTGGCCTTATTCTGTTTGAGGATTCATGACATTTGACTATGATAAGGAGAGTTGATGCCACCCAATAGAACAGGCCTGCCCTCGAGGTCTCTCTACACCTCTCCTATGTTGCTTCTGAGGGAAAAACCTCTGCCTGACAAAGGAAATCAAGAAAGCAGCTCAAGAAGTTGGCTTTGGGTCCACAAGGATAGCAATCCATGGCTGTGACCCTCAAGCCAGCCTGACCTCAGATGAGGTATGAGTTTGAATTGTACAGTGTGGCAAGGGTGAAAACAAGTGAAGGAAAGGACCCACCACGGAGCATCTAGAAGGGCACTCTGCCAACCATTTCACACATGTCTCTAAGCCACCTCCTCTCTTACAGGGAGCATTAGGATCACATGATGTAGATGAAGATGAGAGAACTTCAAGGCACTGAATGCCATGCACAGCTTCATGCTGTCGGGGAGCAGTAGGTAGGATGGAAACCCACAGCAACATAATTCCTAAATCCATGCTCTTCTCAGGACACCAGAAAACTCCTTCATATTCTGACATTCACATAGAGATTCTGCTGTCCAGGGGCCTTGACCTTGAGTGACAGAGACTCTGCCCTCCAAGGCAACAAGTCAAGGTGCTCAGCTCCAGAACTAAACTGGTCCAGGCCTGTGCCACTTAGTAAGGAACCAGCTTTCACTTCGAAATCTACCTTCTATCCTCTTCCTTGTGCCGCTGACCCTGGGACTCAGCGAGCTGCATGTCTGTCTCCCTGTCCGCTGGCTTCTGCCATAGGAATCACTGGAGGAAGAGACTGGAAGACAGGAGCTGGGGAGCAGAAATGTGCTCCGTCCTTTTGCTTGCTGATCCTGCCAGGACTGCCCCAGGAATGGCCCTGGTTCCCACAGCAGAAGTTGGCTCCACGTCCCCAGCTCATGTTGGCACGTATAGAACCAGCCACGGTGGGGGCTCCTCCAGGTGCCAGCCAGGCAGCACCATCTTCTTAGAGTTCTGAGCTTCTCAGCGCTCTCCTCTGAGCTCCTAAGGCACCAAAGCATCAGCTCCAATGGGCAGCACTCAGTTCTGCAAGCCCCAACCCATGCTCCCAGGATAGCAGCCCCAGCGGGGCAGCACCACTGATCTGCAGACCCCTTATCTGACTTACCAGATGCTGATAACCCCATTCTCTCCCTTTACTCCCACATCCTTAGCAGCGGCCAGTGCTTGCTACATACTCACCTCTGCCCTACCTCAAGGTTCCCTTTTCACTCTTTTGCAGCCCTCCAAAGACCTGAACATACAAGTCCCCATATTAAATTCCCTTTGTGAAGTACCTAGCATTTCCATTTTCCTGACCTCATAAAGGACTCAACTCCTGCTGACCCTAAATGTGCAATCAGAGCTGCAGACTCCCCGAGAGAAAATCCCACTTCATTTTTCTGATGCTCAACATGCCCTTCCAGAGCGGTGCTGTGGCTTTTTTTCTCTCCGTCAGTGAATCTTCACAGGCCCTGGAGGCTAAAGGCACCCAAGCCTGCAGCCCGGTCCTTATCGCAGCCCCATTAAGCTGCTAGCCTCAGGCCTCGCCTAGAGCTCCCGGGAGCACTTCCTCCAAAGTCTAACTTCTCTTGGCAGCTCAAGAACCTCCCTTCTACTGACCTTGGCTCACTGGTGGAAGGGAGCTAAAGTATCCTGTTTGGCAGGAAAGCATATGCGCAGGCCTGCAACCAGCCACACTTAAAGGACTCTTGTTCATAGGACATCATCCAGACCTGGGGAAAGTGGGAAGAGGAGAAATGTGCTTGTCCTTCCACACCCACCAGCATGACTCTTGCCACACTGTATCATAGGGTCTCCTCCTCCCATTAGAGCACAACCCATATTCAGCCATGTGTCCTCTTTCATTTGCTGAAACTGACACCTGGGAGGTGCAAATTGGCATCTACTACATTAAAAAAAATAAAGGGTAAATGAAGAAATGCTGTCAAGGAGCTTCCAACCCAGTAAGATTGATAGAAAAGGTGAGGTCAATCTTCCATTCAGAATTAAATTTTCCAGTCCCTGATCGAAGGTATAGAAACTGTTTGTGGACTGAATTGTGTTCTCTCAAAATTCCTATGTTGAAATCCTTACCTTGGTTCATAGGATGTGACGTATTTGGGCCTTTAAAGAGGTAATTAGGTAATCTGAGGTCATATGAGTGAGTCCTAATCCAAAATGACTGGTGACACAGACACACAAAAAGGGAAGACCACATGAGGACACAGAGAGAAGGCAGCTGTCTACAAGCCAAGGGGAGAGGCCTCAGAAGGAACCAACTCCTCTGACACCTTGATCTCGGACTTCCAGACTCCAGAACTGGGAGAAAATAAACGTCTCTCATTTAAACCACCCAGTCTGTAATATTTTGTTGTGGCAGCCCTAGCAAACCAAATAAAAAGACCATATATTCTTAAAATCCAGGACCCAAGTGTAAGAGCATTTGTTATAAAATTAAGACTAACATGCTGGGTAAGCTTGAAGTGAAGCCATCTAGAGAAAGGTCCTTCAGAACATCATAAAAATCCCACGTACTGAATGGGGTACAAGCCAGACCTACTTTAGGCTGAACCAGCTCTCCCCAAAACTCCGTCCCCAAGGCTGAATGGAAAAGAGCAGCTGAACTCTGTCCAATGGGGGAGGGGCAGTCAGACACATGGCCTGTGACAAAGTCCCCAGTGCTTGGAATTCCTCTTCTATTTCACATTCCCCACGTCCCATGGACTAGCCCCAAAGCGACGCAGGCTGCTAACTCACTATTTTTTAGTTTGGGTGAAATCATTTACCTTCTTTCTGGACTTCTAACAGTTCTGTAAAGTTGGGAAAATAAAATATACCTTGAAAAAATTAGGTCAATTATATTTAAAAGAACTTTACAGGGGCGCCTGGGTGACTCAGTCAGTTAAGCATCTGCCTCTTGGTTTTGGCTCAGGTCTTGATCTCAGGGTCATGGTATCAAGCCCCAAGTCGGGCTCTACACTCAGCATGGAGTCTGCTTGAGATTCTTATGCACCCCCCCGCCCCTCTTCCTGCTCATGCGCACTCATGCAAGCACTCTCTCTCTAAAATAAATAAAATAAAATCTTTTTTAAAAAAGGACTTTACAAATTATGAGGCACAATGCCAATGTAAGCCAATATTTACAATGATCATTCCTTTCCAATGCAAAAATATGCAAAAGCTCTTTTCCTTATTTCTCTCCAACTCAACTGACATGAACAGTCCTCAAAAAGAATTGTCTTTGTTCGCGGCACCTGGGTGGCTCAGTCAGTTAAGGGTCGGCCTTCGGCTCAGGTCATGATCCCAGGTCCTGGGATCAAGCCCTGCATTGGACTTCCTGCTCAGTGGGGAGCCTGCTTCTCCTTCTCCCTCTGCAACCCGCCCCCCCCCCGCTTATGCATGCTCTCACTCTCACTCTCTTCCAAATAAATAAAATCTTTAAAAAAAAAAAATAGAATTGTCTTTGTTCAAGTTCCTCCAGAAGTGGAGCCTGAAATAAGAATTTGAGTGTAAGGAGTTGATTTTGGAAGTGGCCCCAGGACACCCCAGGAGGGAAGTGGAGAAGTAAGACAAATTAGGGAAGACAGCCAATGAAGAGTGCATCACCACCCCAGCCACCCCTGTGGGCAACTGAAACACAGCCCAGTGGAGGGACTCTGAGTGTACTCATGCACCAACACCCTTCACACGCTAAGAGTCACTCTCGGCAGGGGGGCGGGAGGTGGGTAATTCGGACATTTACAGCAGATAGAGCTGGCTCTGGTCACCCAAGAAAACCTTCAGGTAAAGGCAGTGGTGATTTGAAGCCAAACCCAACTGCATTAAATGAGAGGGCCCAAGACAATGTGAACATGGGCCTGAAGAACCACCCAAGGATGGTTCCAAGTGGTGGCTCAAACTGGACTTAATGTGACTTTGAAACAAAGAATTACTCCATTTCTTACAAGCCAAATATCACAGATCAGTCCAAATATCTATATATGTCACACATGTTTCTACTTTGAACTTCCATCTACAGCCCTCCTACTCCTTTGGATTTCTGCTCCAAGACACTCACTTCTTGGTGACGGGTTCCCTTGAGTCCTAGTGAGAAATCAAACCCTTCTGAGCATGGGTCATCACCTTCATCCAAAGATGGAACGTTCATTGATGACTCATTCCCGTGGGTCCCTAATGTCATTCATCTACCTGCTCACTCCCACACACAGGCACTGCACCATACCAGGGCACATTTTAAAGAGAGCTGTCAGGGTAGGACAAGCATAGGCTATAGTAACAAAGAACCCCCACATCTCAATTGTTTCACACGACAGAATTTGCTTCTTGCTCAGTTCCATGTGGATCTGGATGGTCCTCTAGGACTCTGACAATCCAGAGTCCTTTGGTTGTCGGGCTCCACATATCCACAGGAGTCTTGCAAACTCACTGCAGCAGGGGAAGAAGACACTCAAAGAATCGCAGGTAGGCTTGTCAGGGCCTCAGCCCAGAACAACATGCATTGTGTCCACCTTCATTTCTTTGTGTAGAAATAATTACAACCTAACTGCAAGGGGCAGAGAAGTGTGATGTCTATGGGCCCAAGAAGGAAGGGAGAGTGGTCATTGGTGTGCAGTCATTAGGTGCACGAGTCACTCCCAGGGAGTGGTCTTGTGAGAAGCCATGGACTGCAGAGCTACAATATGGTACCAGTGCTGAGTGCGGCTCCATCAGACCCAGGGAGACCTAGTCCAGAACCAGGAATGCGGAGTCAAAGTTGCTCTGGGGATGAAGCAAGTTTACCAAATGTCGCTCTGCAAATTCTTACCATTAAATAGAGCCACAGAGGCACCCGGGTGGCTCAGTCTTTAAGCGTCTGCCTTCGGCTCGGGTCATGATTCCAGGGTCCTGGGATCGATCGAGCCCCGCATCGGGCTCCCTGCTCGGCGGGAAGCCTGCTTCTCCCTCTCCCACTTCCCCTGCTTGTGTTCCCTCTCTCCCTGTGTCTCTCTCTGTCAAATAAATAAAATCTTTTTAAAATAAATAAATAAATAGAGCCACATATGATAATAAGCCCTTATGTCTCAGAATATTTTGCTTTTCATTTAATTGTCTGTAATCTGTGCAATTCAGATTATTCATCCGATAGTGCATTGGGGTTCTCAAGTCCCAGATGTCAGAGTGAATGCCTCAAGATGCCAGGAAATATTAGAAGGGACCTGAAACTGGGGAGGGTGGAACGGTGTCCGAGAAATATCTAAAATTCCACTGGGGAGCTAGACAAGAGAGAGCCATGCCTGCTACCTCGGGTGCCCAGATAGACATACAGATATCAGTGAAATCCCTGAGACTTGTGAACCAGTGGGACTTTGTCTTCTTTTAAGCGATCATAAGACCCCCAAAAAGAGGCTGACAATGAGATCATAGCACGGGGGGAGGGGAGGGAAGTGCTAACACTTCAAGGCCTAACACAGTTTGGGTATTCAGAAGATCGATCTCAAGGGCTTCATAACAAATAAATGCTGGGAAATTTACTGGAGCTGTTGAACCACCCGTTTGGTTCCTGATGAGCTAGTTGCAATTCTTCCCTTACCTCAAAAACATGTGCTTTAATAAATATAGAGGCCTGGGATATCTATTTTTTTTTTTACTCTGAAGATTAAAATATACTCTTTGTCAGCATCAGCATTGTCCTCATTTCTGAATGGCTTCAAGAGCAGCTAAATATGGAAACCTCAGGTGAGCAGCCCCCGCCCGCCGCGGCCTGCTCCCAGGCCAGGGAACCGCATGCATCCAATGGAGGAATTGGTCCAGGCGTCCCTGAAGATGGAGACAGCAGTCTCCCCACAAAAGGGAGAGTTGGAGACAGCTGCACAGCCCCTGAGGCGTCCCCGGCCAGACAGGCGCTGCTCAGGCCACTGCAACATTTCTAACCACTCATTCACTTGGAAATACGTAGCTATTTCGGCAGGAGAGAGGCCAGCTCAAAACCCCAGCCCTGCTAATCCATCCTTACACAGGCCACCACCGACTTTCCTCAGGAGAAAAGCTGCCAGTCAAATATCAGGATGTGAATCATCCAATCCCCTCAAAAGGAAATTTCAACTTAGCGGTGGTCAAATGCCTCTGGATGCCAAGCAAGGCAGCTTCTAGGCTGGTGTGGAAACTTTTTTTTTTTTTCCGAAGGCTGCCTTACATTTATAGAAGGCACTTAGAAACATCGATTTATATCAAGTAATAAAATTTTAATTAACACTCTAACTTATAAACCCTGCACGTTGTGTGAAATAGAACATAAACCCAAAGTGGTTGTTCTTTCAGGGCTAGAGAATTATCCACTTGGCTCAAACAATGAAGTGACCCGTCTAATGGCTTTATTCAGCTGGAGTGAATGCTTTCTGGGTTGCGGAAGGAACATCAGTGTGTCGTTCAAGAATCCGGGCTCCCCCCACCCACCCCCGGTCTGGGAAGTGTGGCTACACTGAAGCTTACTGAGTCCACACGAGAGGAACTACAAGGTTCAGGTCATTGTTCCTATGGCAACAAGAACCCAACCCCACTCCCCCACCCCCTAAACTCCCCATTCCCCTGCAGGCTGGGATCCCGGGAGGCTGTATCTGAAGGCAACCTCGAGTGCCTTTGCCCAGGTGTGCTGAGGAAGCACAGGAGGGAAGGAGGGAAACTGCAAGTAAGCTGAGACAGAGCAAGGCTGGAACCCAGACCTGCCCTCTTCCCCCGTCCCCGCTTCCTCCATCCACATTGCGCTGAATTTCAAGCTGCGTCTGTCTCTTCATCACGGTGGGCATTTCCTGACACTAGTTCCCTTTCTCTATCTCCCTCCTGTTGCATTTCTTTGGGCACTCACATAACCAAAAACACCGTCTGACGTGGGGGGAAAACAATCACTGCATCAATAACTCTGTGCGGACTACTGGGTATTTGCCCCAAAGACACAGATGTAGTGAAAAGAGGGGCCATACGCACCCCAGCGTTCACAGCAGCGATGTCCGCAAAGCCAAACTGTGCAAAGAGCCGAGATGCCCTTCAGCAGATGAATGGATAAAGAAGAGGTGGTCCATATACACAATGGAA
>NC_058405.1:90159891-90168007 GCF_002201575.2 Neomonachus schauinslandi
AGACTATGGACCTGAGAAACAAACAGGGTTTTAGAGGGGAGGGGGGATTGGTTAGCCCGGTGATGGGTATTGAGGGGGGCACGTACTGCATGGAGCACTGGCTGTTATATGAAAACAATGGATCGTGGATCCCCACACCAAAAACCAATGATGTATTGTATGGTGACTAACATAACATAACAAAATAAAAATAAATTAAAAAAATAAAAAATAACTCTGTGCGGAGGTGGCTTATTTCAAGCTGATGGAAGCCGTCTTGAAAGATAACCAATCAATACAGACTTCTCGCCTCTTGCCGGGCAGCAACAATCACATGCACCTTGTGAGTTACACGAAATGCTGGTCACTTTCTAGGAGTCAGAGAGTTCTCAGTTTTCCTTCCCCCAATATTTGGTCCAACTTCGGCCCGAAATGGAAAATCATTGTGTGATCATTGTGTGAAACAGAAGAGCAGCCCATTCTTGGAATAAGAGATTGACCTACGATTCACAATTGGGACGTGATCGTGAAAATCCTTCCATTAATCTGATGATGTCACCTCGACCATTTCACAATGATCTGAAGTCTGTCCTTGCACTTTCTAGAAGAATTCCAAGAGAGCTCCTATTTATAAACACATTGCCCCTAAGAACACTACCATCATCAAATTGCCTGAGCGAGCTTACTTCCAAAGACGTGTAAAGTATTAGAAAACCAACTCCTCTTTAGTTCTTTCCTCGAGCAAAGGTATATTTTGCTTATAAATCCTAAGAGGATGGATACCCACTTGTATGAATTTTTTTCCTAGAGAAGATGTGACTGAGTACCCTAATTTTCATTCATCCAATAAACAAAGAGCTCTTTATATATTGTCCTAGGTTCTATAATTAGAAAAGCACCAAGAATTCCGCACACCTCTCAAATATAGGTCCCCTGAAGATGCCAAAATCCAGTCCTCAGTAAGGCATTCCTTCCGGTTCAGCATTGTCTTTCCCTGCCCTTCTTAAAATGAAATAATCTTAGGAAGCCTACAGAGAGTTTCCTAACACCTAAGTGTAGAGTAAGAAACATGTACAAGTGCCTGCCCTGTGCTCAGTGAAGGGATGAAATGAACAAGAAATGCGCCTCTCTCCGAAGTTGGCATTCCAGGGGGGACCAGGCAGGCACATCAGTGGATACAAAACAGTGTAATATTGGGGCGCCTGGGTGGCTCAGTTGGTGAAGCATCTGCCTTCGGCTCAGGTCATGATCTCAGGGTCCTGGGATCGAGTCCTGCATCGGGCCCCCTGCTCAGCGGGTAGTCTGCTTCTCCCTCTCTCTCTGCCCTTCCCCTCTGCTCGTGCTCTGTCTCTCACTTCTTCTCTCTCTTTCAAGTAAATAAATAAAATCTTTAAAAAAAAAAAAAAAAGCCAGTGCAATATGCTAATGTGCAGAGTACAGAGCGGACAGCCACTAGTGAGGGAGGAGCTTCAAGGTAGAATGAAGACCACCTAGGATATTGTTAGAATGCCAGAAGTTGGCCAGGCAGACAAGGTGAGAAGCCCCTCGGAGGAAGGGAGAGCTGGATGTTGTGCTCACATGTGAAGACCGCAGAGCATACTGAGAAGCCACACATGGTTCAACTTTGTCAGGGGCTTTCATGGGGTTGGGTTTGCCAGAGTTGTCTTTTCTCGGCTGGATGGGATGTAGCAACACTAGGACGTGAGCTGGGTGTGGGAGAAACTGCTAAAAGGCAGAGAAGAATCCAGAACTAGAGGTGGGGAACTCACAGGCAAATGTCACACTGACTGTCCAACTTTGCTGACCACTGACCCTCTTGGCAGGGGGGAGGGGAGAAGGATCACAGAAGCATAAGGAAGTCAGGACCAGAGGAAGCTGAATCCAAACCTTGTGCCAGAAGCATCCCATGTCTACTTCTTAGCTGAGGCACTGGGCACAGCAAGGCCATGCAGAAATGGCAGCCAAGCCAGGAGCTGAACCACACCTCTGAGTGACCCTCCCTGTGATGGCAGCTCTCTGTGGGCTCAGCCCTCGTGGTGCCCCTTGAGCATGAGCACCCAGGAGTCAACTGAAGCCAAGGCTGTCCCGCAAGGCCTGTCCTTCAGGCTAGGATGACAGACAATATCCCAAAACCTGCTGGCTACTGAGATGAAGGGACAGTAACCAGAACCTGTGGCAAGAATGTGGAATGAATAGTTGGCTTTGGCCCCTCCTGAGTATCTGCCACAGCCCTGAGACTTAGGGTTAGCCGGACCAGCCGTCACCCAGAGAAGGTGAGCATGGCCCAGACAGGCCGGGCCCTCCAGCTGCCTTGGTCACCATGGAGATGCCCGGGGAGAGGGAAGGAAAGGCGAGAGAGGAAATTAGAAGGGTCAGAAGAGGCAAAGCAGGAAGGAATCAAAGAGTGCTTTTTGCCTAAGCCTGAGCCTTGATGTCACAAACTCTAAAAGCAAATTCACTAATGTGAGGCCAGGAAGACAGATCTCACTCAATTCCTGATCCAGATTTTATATGGCAAATATGGGGGTAGGAGTCATCTATAAAACTAGCACGTTGATCACACAGGCCTCCTGAGATAACATCAAAAACCAAATGTTATTTTTGCCTCCTACTGCTTCTTGTCAAATTCATGCACTTGGGGAGTCCCTTGCTTGTCCCTGGACTAAAAGTATAGGCTGTCTAAAGAATTTTCTGAGCTCTCTTTGGTGATAAAATATTCCAGGACAGTGAAGTCTTGAACACATCACAATGCAGAAATTAGAATGCCCAATCCCATATAAGAAGCAAAATTTGGAATCTGGGTGAATGTTAACTCTTCCTGGGTCCCAGAAAGGATGTGATGGGGGTGGGGAGTGGGTGAAGGAGGTCTTCTTTTCTGTCCCTCCTTGAAATCCCCTGCTGTTCTCCCATTGGAGCCAGGTTGGGAGCCCCCTCGCTGCTCTCACAGTGGAGGGGAAAGAGACGGAAAGAGGACAGGAAGGATTTGCTGCTGTGTTGTCATAGGATGGCTTTGCCCTCTCTGGCCAGTCAAGCTGTAGAGCTGCCTCCCCTCTCAAGAGGGCTTTCATGACTTCTTTGCTCGCAGGTCCTACGGGCTTGCCAATATCTTGTCCTCTACCTGGCCAAGGCTGCCCTGGTTTCTGGATGTCTGTGGACCCCCCCCACTGACTCTCTCTGCTGGGATCCATCACTCCCTCAGGTGGTCCTGCGGGGCAGGATACAAAATGGCTCTGGGCCAGCCCTGTGTTCAGGAAGCCCACTTTCTCCTCGTTTATGAGAAACAATCTCACAACCAAATGCTGAATATTCTGGAAAGCAAGATTGCCTGACGGCTGCCGCCCTCTTTAGTTTCCATGTAGCAGCTGACCAGTTGACCAGCGGCCATGTCCTCAGGGACAAGGAAGAAGTCACAGCACCCCCCTGCTGCAGAGGATATAGGTCAGACTCACCAAGTGTCCTACTGAGCCCCTCTCCTGACTTGACCTGACGTGGGAGCGAACAACTACCTGCCAAATGGGGGCAAAAAGAGGTGGAACCGTCTGCAGAGAAATCCCTTTCCCCAACCTTCTCACTGCCTCTGCCGTGTCTCCCTGAACACTTTCATATCTTTAATTCGGGGGCAGAGTTCAAGAACCAGATAGGCAGCTCTTCACCAGCTACTTTAAAATTTTTGCAAGGTGTTCTTTACAGAGTGTGTCACGTAAAAAGAAACAGAGCTTGAAAGAGATCCTTCTTTACATCCCCCTATTTATACTTATATATTTCCCCCCCCCACTTCCATAAAGGACTTGTGGTAACTCACTGTATATACAAACTCAGTAGACTAGCAAAGAATTACAATTTTTTAAAAAATCAGAATTAGAAAAAGTGATAGAAAAGAAAACCAGTACCAAGGGAAAGAGAGTTTGTTGTTGTACTGTCATTAAAAGTGGTCTGCAATTTGGGGTTGAGCTTCCTGGCAGTCAAAGCAAGAAGAAATAGTATGTGAATTACTCAATTTACAGAGGTGCCTGGGTGGCTCAGTTGGTTAAGCGTCTGCCTTTGGCCCAGGTCATGATCTCGGAGTCCTGGGATCGAGCCCCTTGTTGCGCTCCCTGCTCAGCGGAGAATCTGCTTCTCCCTCTCCCTCTGCCCCTCTACCCTGTTCATGCTCTCTCTCTTTCTAGTAAATAAATTAAATCTTTTTAAAAAATTATTCAGTCCACAATAGCCAAACTGTGGAAGGAGCCAAGATGCCCTTCAACAGAAGAATGGATAAAGAAGATGTGGTTCATATATACAATTGGATATTACTCAGCCATCAGAAAGGATGAATACACACCATCTGCACTGACATGGATGGAACTGGAGGGGATTATGCTAAGTGAAATAAATCAAGCAGAGAAAGACAATTATCATATGGTTTCATTTATATTGGAACATAAGGATTAGCATGGAGGAGATTAGGAGAAGGAAGGGAAAAATGAAGGGGAGGAAATCAGAAAGGGAGACAAACCATGAGAGACTATGGACTCCAGGAATCAGACTGAGGGTTCAGAGGGGAGGGGGGTGGGGGGATGGGCTAGCCTGGTGATGGGTATTAAGGAGGGCACGTATTGAATGGAGCACTGGGTGTTATACACAAACAATGAATCATGGAGCAGTACATCAAAAACTAATGATGTAATGTATGGTGATTAACATAACATAATAAAATAATAAATAAATAAATTATTCAATTTACATTTTCATGAGAGGAAAACTTAGCAGCCACTTGAAGATAAAATAAAGCAAAGTGTTTGGTTGTTTTTTGGTTTTTGGTTTTTGTTCTTCAGATTCTTGGATCAAAAGGAATGCCCCTCCCAGATCTTATACAGACACTGAGCAAGAAACAGAAAATGTCTGGGACAGCCCCTTGACAAGTAACACAAACCTCATCTCTGTGAGAGCAATTGTCAGGGGGCCCCGTAAATGGGGTACTGGGTACCATGCCTCAGTACTGACAATATCATATTAATGGCTTCAAACAGGCCCAGCAAAGACAAGAGTTCCGGATATTGAGGAAAGTTCCTGATATTGAGGAAAGGCCCAAACTGAGCTGAACTCATCCACCGATCGTGATGGAGCTCATCTGAGGATGTGTGTCTGAGAACAGGCCCGCTACAGTGTGGGGTGAGAGAGATTTCCCACTGGTGAGTGAGTGAAAATAGATGGCTCCATAATGCAGAAACAAGCCTATGATTGCTCAGCCATGAAGAGAGCAGCTAGTGACTTGCCAGTGTTTGGTCCTGGAAGCCCCCTCAAGAGGAGATGAGCAAAGAGGCAAAAAAAAAAAAAATCCAACCACAAAGTGTCACTGGGAGCAAGAAGAAGCAGCTGCCTGGGGAGAAGATAGACGGTGGGGGCTGGTAATGCCTCAGGGCCAGAGGGCTTCACAGCTCAGCCCCTGCCATCACATGGGAGGGGCTCAGCCCTAGGTGCTGTGCTGATGCTCCGTGACAGGTGTCTAGACCATACTCCTCAGACCTCATGCTTCCCTGGCACACACCCCATGGTGCCCACCTGCTGCGATGGCATGCTGCCTGGTATGATGGTCAGAAAGGCTCCAGCTTGATCCTGCCAGTTAAATCTGGACTTAATAGAAAGAGACAGAAAGTACGGCCCCTGCCATGGAAACTGATTGCTCCAGTGGCCCTGAACCAGCCGAGCCTCATGGCAAAGAAGCTGGGCATCCCTGAGGACACTCAGCCATCCTCTTTGTGCTTTATGAAAGACGCCGCAAAATAAGGACGTTCCATTTCCAAAGACTTCCGGAGAAGGTCATGCATTCTGTTTGTAGGGTGGTGGCATCCAACAGGACAGCTGTGTTTAAAGGTTAGAGCAAACTGAGCCTTACAATTCGGCCAAGTGAAGGGCCTTGCGTCTAGTAGAGCCAGTAAGTTTGGGTTGACTGATTATGTGCCTCACAGGTCTGCTGTGAGGAGGATTACCAAGAGGCATGTGACGTCCTCAGCCTAACTCCCGACACACGGTGGGGGCTGAAGATCTGTTTGTGTGACCAGTGCTGATGAAGCAGGATTCTGGGATGTGACCATAAGCCTGCTTCCCCCTGCCCCCCACTTATTCAAACCCCCATAGAGAGAGTCTATACCCACACGCCCCACTGGGCATCCCCCAATGTACCACAACGTGCTCTGTACGCACAGAGTCCCGAGTGAGTTTAAGTCACAAATACACTCTCGGTTCGGTAATAAATATGTCCACCTCCCTGTAATATTCAACAACTTCATTCTTAATTAAAATGGAACTCCCCTCTTCCAGCTCAGGCATGTTGCTGGCTGGTAGCTAGAGGTGGCAAAGGAGGGGGAAGAGTTGGGGGAGGGGGTGCTTCCCTGGGTCTCCATCTTCCCCTGGTAATGATTCTGTCTGCCTTGCTCCCCAAGGTAGCTAACCACATCAGTGTCAGAGCTTGGGGAAGGAAGGAGACGTGAGGTGACAAGGAAGTTCTCACTTGACTCACCCTCTCTCGATGGCAGCATCAGAGCTCCCTAGGTTTGGCAGGGATGGTGCATGAATCCTTCAGAGATTCATGTCCCTCAGAGAAATCTCATACCCCAAGTTCCCTTGATAGGAAATTGCACCTTTCTGCGGTTCCTGGAGATCCCTCAGGCATCTTTCTGCCAGAAGGTCCTTCCCCCACTAGCACCATATGGGAACTCTACCCAGCTCCCTAACATGTGTGGCCAACACTTGAGTCCACTGGAAACACTGATCATCCCCAGTTGTATCAGCACACTAAAGATGCAGGATTCCCTCTGTGCAGCCACCCCCACTCAGCTTCACCTTCTACGTTTTTTAAGTTCTTTTTCTTTCTGATTATGTAAGCATCTTTCCATGACCTCAAGTTGAGAGTTTGCAAATGGACTGCATAAGCTGCAGTGTATGAAATCCTTGCTCATACCATCAATTAAATGTTTGTGCCACATGAATTCCATGTAAATATGACATTCAGTTCTCAACACAACCAGTGGGAACTGGAAAAACCCAATGAAGCCCCTTGGACAACCGCCATGACAGGTAAAAGAAAACAGTTTGTTTCATGGAGTTCAGTTGGTTCAGGTTGTATGGCCATTTGGTGGTTTACGCTGCAGAATTCACTCATACCAATTTGAATGTAGACATGACAATTTTGAAGGCCAACACACCAAGAGGTCAGCCAGACATCCTCAAAGGAACAAAAGAATTCCCTGGGTACAGATTCCTGGTAAGGACAGACAAGCCTCTGGCAGCACTGTGAGAAGGAAGAAGGGTATCTACAGGCAGAACTTGCTGTACAATTAGCGGGGCTCAGCGCAAAATCCAAAAGCAAGGCTCCTTGTCCAAATTTTCAAGACAGCATCAGCAGAGCACCGCACCAACACAGTGCTCTGAGCAACTGTGCAGAACGCAGGCCAGGGAGCTAGCCTGTCCATGGGAGACGGAGGAGACTGACATTGAATGAACAACTGGTCTTCCCGTCCTCCTCTGGTGCTGGTGGATGTTCCATATCATGCTCACAAGAACCCACGGAGGGAGAAAGTCCAGTCCTGGTTTTTCAATGAGGACGTCAAAGCCCCGAAATGCTAGTGCTTATCCAGAGCACCTGGCTGTTAAGGGGCAGATCTGGGATTCAAATCCTGCAACTCACTGCTTCCTCTCCTATCCCCTCCAAGGCTTCCCCACCCTCCCCACCCTGAGCACCTCCCCCCCAGGAGAAAAACAGGAAATGATCTGCTAGAAGTCACTGATATGGCCACTCACACTGCCTGAAGAATTCTCATGGTGGAATGAAATGTTTTGTTCTCTGTGAAAGAAATTTCCCTCACCAGGGAAGATGCAGATGCATGATTTGATGGGCTGCTCCATGGAGTGACTGCTTCCTTGGCCTGTGGTGGAAGGAACTCAGAGTCTGATACTGTAGGCCAACTGCCTTGTGATCCCTCCAGCTGCTCCAACACAAAGTGGCCATGTGCTCCTGCCCCTACTGCCCCTGCAGTTCCGGAAACTCATAGAAATGCCAAGAAGGAGAAGGAGGAGGAGAAGGAAGGAAGGAAGAAAAGAAGGAAGGAAGGAAGGGAGGGAGGGAGGAAGGGAAGGAAGGAAGGAAAGAAGGAAGGAA
>NC_058405.1:90168017-90172077 GCF_002201575.2 Neomonachus schauinslandi
AAGGGAGGGAGGGAGGAAGGGAAGGAAGGAAGGAAAGAAGGAAGGAAGGAAGGAGGGAAGGAAAGAAGGAAGGAAGGGAGGGAGGGAGGAAGGGAGGAAGGGAGGAAGGGAGGAAGGAAGGAGGGAGGAAGGAGGGAGGAAGGAAAGAAGGAGGGAGGAAGGGAGGAAGAAAGGGAGAGAGGGAAAGAGGGAAGGAATAAGTCCTGAATTCTCCAAAAAAAATAATTCCAGCTTTCAGTTGAGTAGAAACATTGACTTGTCATTTTATAATTCTTCCTCAAGTAGAAACCTTCTGATTGGAAAACAATGCACTGTTCAACGTTGGTCTGAGTGCTTCCCTTGGTATCTTCCTAGCCTAATTTTAGATTATATTAATCACTAATCAATACTTTTTTTGCTTTTTATTCATGCAGAAAGAATCAATACTTTAATTACAGATCGCTTAATAATATTTATTTTTCTGTCCTTTAATGGCACAGCCAGTTTATTTAGATGCAAACATCTAAGGATTTTTATAGCCCCTGGAGCAATTTCTCTTTTACATACTTTCAGTGATACAGTTGCTTTAAAGTAATAAGTAAGCCAAGGAGACATAGCATGAAATTAGATTCCATCTCCAGAGCTTTTGTAATTAAATAAAAATGTGTCACTTATAAGGTTATCACTCTTGATCAGTGGGTTTTCTGAAGGAGATTTGTGACCTTATTAATTAATTGCTATTGATACCATGTTCTTTAAGAATCACCAGGTCGGAGAGAGACAGGGAATTCTTCCTTGCTGAAGGCAGTGGTCATTCCACTTGACCATGACCGGCAGTGTAATGCCAAAACTCATAGCCTTGGAGCCAGGTGAACCTGGGTTTGAATGTCAGCTGACATTTCCCACCAGGGTGACCTTGAGCACTTTACTCCCTCTCTCTGAACCTCAATGATTTTTTTTGCAAAATAAGGATGGTAATAGCTCATAAATTTTAAGGACTAAGAAGGCTTACACAATGCCTAGCATGTTAGTGTCTCCATAGTATTATTACCAGTGACATCAGAGAAAGACAGAATGCTTAGATCTCTCTTAAATCCGGTTCCTAACATGAGCCACCTGGGCTCATGGTTCCCACAAGTGGAACACTTGTACCCTCCTCTTGGACAGTGAAGTCCCACCATCCTTTGAAATCCATTAGTCTGCCTCCTCCAGGAAGCCTACAGCTCCCCTCTACAACTTACAGAGCTTCATCTGTGGGTGACAGGTTCTGTTCAGTGGGTTCATTTGCTCCTGTGGCCACCCTGCCCGCATGGTCAAGTGGAAGCAGGAACCATGTCCTAGGAATTTCTGGGACCTGCTGGATCTCACGTGGTTTCTCTTAGAAGCAATGTGCAGATAAATGGCAGCTTCTATGGAAGGGACCTTCTGGGCCGAGAGGGTCCAGCCTGGGTCCAAGAGAGGGTGGCTCCTGAGAGGGAGGACTACGTAATACACTGGTTGCTTGCAGGAGTCCACTGTCTGCCTGGCATCAGACTGCTCCACTACGTACAGCCTGTGTGATCTCAGGTAAGTTTCAATCGAGTTCCAAGCCTGTAAACTGACAGAATTGGACGTCAGGCAGTGGAGGTTCTGCATACCTCCAGAAGAAGATGCTCCAGAGTCAAGCTTCCTGATTCCAGAATACCCTTGGCACCAGAAGCTGGAATGACACAGAGCCCTGAAGGAAGAATTACACATTGGTCATGTTGACCTTCAATGACATTACACCAATACCCTATTCTTAGCACATAGGTTGGGACAAATGTCATTCCCACAAAATGGATTTCTGCTTAAAAGGAAATTGATGGCATAACCTAGAATCTTATTAAGGAAATAATATATATCTTATTTGAAATTGAGGGGGGACAAAACCTGCCAATTCCCCTTTAGAATTTACCTCCTAAATCATAAAAAAAAAAAAATTACTTGGAGGCTTCAAAAGTGTCCCTTCATCTTTATCTTTGCCTTCCATTTCACAAACTTGGCATTCTCATTACAAGTCTCTTTCATAAAAATCAGTTTTCAGAGCAGATCGACAAGAGAGACCCCGGTGATAGATGGTGTTGTTCTTTGTAGCTGAAGCCATTTCAATTGATATTACTACTATCGGTAACCACAGGTGGGCCCATAAAATCAGCCATGTCCCTTGCGCCCCATTCAGGCCAGACACCTGGGAACCTTCCTAATCTCATCTCTGACCATCTATTGACAGGGGCTGGCCCTGTGTATCATTCTCTCAACCACCTGACAGCCCAGAAAGCACATGCTGAGACCGAGGGATGCTCAGATGCCCAGGGGAGTGGGGGGATGATGAAGAGGTGTACTTATCCATTCCCTAATATTTGCAGAGGACCCATGATTTCTCCTGCAACCACCATTCTAGATTCTAGGGGGTAGGACAGTAAATGCAACCAAAATGTTACAATCTAGTGGGAGAGATAAGTGATAAATGAGTGAACAATGTGGTGACAAGAGTAGTATGATAAGAAGGTAGTAAGTAAAAAAGTTGGCCCTTACCCATGGGGAGTTTACATTTTAGCTGAGGAAAGCACTTGACTCAACAACAGGGACAGGCCAGAGCAATATAACCTCGTGTGGTTGACACCATCAGGGCAGCGAACTTCAGGGGAAGAGATGGGAGAGAGAGAAGAGGCGTCACGGAGGAGTAGCCCCTGGCACCCGTCTTGAAACATGAGTAACATGGAGAGTTGCCAAAACCAAGCACCTTTCATGAGCCAGTCATTACCAAACCCATTTCATAGATGAGGAAACTGAGGCTCAGAAAAATTAAGTGACTTGCCCAAGATTTTGCTGCTATACATGATGATGCCAAGTCTTAGCTACCCAAAGTTCATGCTTTGCCACATGAAAATCTGGTGCCCTCAGGCCTCCGATGAGCCCTCCGCATCCAAGTGTTTGAGAACAAGGTCCCAAGCATGATCTCTCCATGTTTCAGATGGAAGGTAGGGCAGGAGGCGTTCTCCTGGAAAAGTGAAGGCTCCGTAAAACTTGCAGCCCCAGCCCCGGGAGCCCTACTGTCTTCTGTCCGGCTCTGCTCGCAGCCTCCCTCCCGCAGGGTCTGAGTTGGCCCGGGGGGCTGCTCTGTTGTCAGCAGAGGCAGCTTTAGCTAATAAAATAGCCTGAGTCAGAGCTTGGCAAGGGACTCCAGCTCTGCTGTCATCACTAAACACACATAACTCTCCCTCAGCCATCACACGCCAGCTTCCAATTATCATGGAAGGTCGTGGGCCACGGAGCAGCATCCATCAATAGAAACAAAGAGGCACCAGAGTGCAGGGACAGCCAACCCGAGCAGCGGAAGGAATAGGCCTCTAGAGGTTTAGGGTTTGGGGTACATTTTTACTTCTTTACCTTTTAAACCAACTTCATTGAGTTTATAATTAACACCCAATAAAAGGTGTCCATTTTTTACATAGTTCCATGAGTTTTAACGAATGTACACACTCAGATATTCAAGGCTGTGAATGCTTTGATCAGGCCAGCCTATAAAATGTCCAACTGGCCAACAGGAATCTCACTGCATACATTTTGGCCCCAGGTAACTGTCTTAGCTGGTCCTTGTGAACAGACGGTTTCAACAATCCCACCTGATGGACACTGTAAGTCCTGGGCTGTCTAAAGTGCCCAGAAACCATGCAGTAAGGTCTCCTTTGGTCCATCAGCTGACAGCGGAGGCCCTCCCATGCCTGAGCTATCTGAGAGGCAGCACAGCGTAGTGGGGAAGAGCACTGACTCCAGAGCTAGACTACGCAAATCTCAGCCCGCCGCTTACCCATGCCTCAGTTTCCCCTCTCTGTAATGGAGATAATAGGTACCTATCTCCTAGGGACTTTTTGAGGTCCCATGAGGTGTGTAAGTGTGGTATACTGGTAAGCAGTGAGTGTCACATAATCACTGCCATCATCTGTGGTCCCAGGGAGGGACAAAGTTGGATCTAGTCATTACACAGGCTTGAGGGAAAGGAGAGAGAAAGAAAGGAAGGAAGGAAGGAAGGAAGGAAGGAAGGAAGGAAGGAAGGAAG
>NC_058405.1:90504046-90504602 GCF_002201575.2 Neomonachus schauinslandi
GGGAGCCTGCTTCTCCCTCTGCCTCTGCCTCTCTCTCTCTATCTCTCATGAATAAATAAATAAAATCTTTAAAAAAAAAAAAAAAGAATTCCTCATATCAGTGAGATCATATGATACATGTCTTTCTCTGTTTGACTTATTTCGCTCAACATAATACCCTCCAGTTCCATCCATGTCGTTGCAAATGGCAAGATCTCATTCCTTTTGATGGCTGCATAATATTCCATTGTATATATATACTACCTCTTCTTTATCCATTCATCTGTCGACGGACATCTTGGCTCTTTCCACAGTTTGGCTATTGTGGACATTGCTGCTATAAACATCGGGGTGCACGTACCCTTTCGGATCCCTACTTTTGTATCTTTGGGGTAAATACCCAGTAGTGCAATTGCTGGATCAGAGCATATGACTCTTGATCTCGGGGTCCTGAGTTTGAGCCCCATGTTGGATGTAGCGATTACTTGAAAGAAAAGAAAGAAAGAAAGAAAGAAAGAAAGAAAGAAAGAAAGAAAGAAAGAAAGAAAGAAAGAAAGAAAGAAAGAAAGAAAGAAAG
>NC_058405.1:90504612-90519096 GCF_002201575.2 Neomonachus schauinslandi
AAGAAAGAAAGAAAGAAAGAAAGAAAGAAAGAAAGAAAGAAAGAAAGTTAGTTGCTGGACTCTTTTCCAGAGCAGCCATTTTGTATTTGCAGCCAAATTGTATGAGGGTTCCAGTCCCTCCACAGCCATGTCAACACTTGGTGCATTAGTCTTTTTAATTTTAGCCATTTCAAATTGTGTGTGTGTGTTTTTTTTTTTTTTAAATCACTCTTGGGGCTCCTGGGTGGCTCAGATGGTTAAGTGTCTGTCTTCGGCTCAGGTCATGATCTCAGGGTCATGCCAGGTTTTTACCTCAGCCAGGTTTTTACCTGGCTTGGGAATTGGGCTCCCTGCTCAGTGGAGAGCCTGCTTCTCCCTCTGCCTCTGGCCCTCCCCCTCGTGCTCTCTCTCTGTCAAATAAATAAATAAGTCTTAAAAAAAAAAAATCACTCTTCCTGCAGCAAGGAAAAGGAGTTGAAAGGGACAAAAAGCCAGTTGGGTGGCTTCTGTAGTAGTCCAGGTGGGAGGCTTTGAGAGCGTTAGCAAACCTCTGGCCTCCTTTCCCATCAGGAGATAGAGCGGCTGCAGGAAGGGGGTAGTAAAGAAGAATTTACTTTTGAATGTATTGAGCACACAGTGCACAGGGTTGAGCAATGAGGGATTCGCAGAGCCGGAAGGAAACACGTATCTTGCTAAAGATGGGCTCCTGACCCTGCTTTGAGGGCTGGGGACCTCACCCGTAGAGGGGGTCGTGGGCAAGGCAAAGAGATAGCTCTTGTCTCCTTGGCTGAGAGGATGAAGCAAATCCTCACACAGAAGGAGTTTTAAGTAGTAGTTATCTTTTGAAATAATTCTGTTACAACATCACTCAACTAATTCAATATTAACTTACAAATTGGCTGATCTTGTGTCTCATCTGGGTGCACAGAGCCTCCCTTAAGGTGGCTCAAAGTTTAGTGAGTGAAGGGAGCTGACCATCATTTTGAACACTGTTTTTCACAGGACCTGTTTCTTTGACACTCTCTCGACCCCAATTTATTTATCTGTAGCCTCCTCCTGAGGGGTCCCAGGCTTACAAAAGGGCAGCTCTGTCGACAAGGTGAATTCACTGAGCTACCTGTGCAAGGGCTGATGAACATCAGTTCCATCTTCCTGGATTCCAGCAGGACCACTGCTCGGGCTTCAGGCCGTGAGCGGCTCCATCCTCAGCTGTCTCCCAGAAGCCACGCAAACCTGTGTTTTCACCCCCACTCTCGGGGCAGACTGAGATGGGGGTGGCCGCAAAAAGTACCCTGGGAAGACCGAGTGGTCATAAAAGCGTGCTAGTCAACCGCGTGCCTCCTAGCTCACCAGATGTGTCAAGAGGCCAATCAGCGCCAAGTGTGCCCAAAGACAAAAATGGTCATTTATTGGGAGAACAGAAAGTGGAGCCCTGGCTAAAACCACTTTGCTTTCACCAGCAACTTTTTAATCCCTTTGTCTGGTGCATGAAATCAGTTCCCAGAACACAAGGTTTATTAATAACTGTGGGACCTTTTCCCAGTCTCCAGATCAATTGGCAGAAACCTCTAGCTACTTCCTTCTGGATGATTCTATTATTTAGTGGCATCTCCTTGAAACCGGTACAATTTTTTTTTTTTACCTGGCTTGGGAATTGCACATCACCCCCCCCCACCCCGACCCCCACCCAACAAACCGAACTCACGGGGAGGCTTTGTCTCCCTGTGCACCTTCCTGAGTGGCTGGCTTCTTTGCTTCCGGGGAGATGCTCCTGCTGTCTCAGTGGACTGCAGGGTGATGTACCTCTCCTCCGGGCTGGCTCCTCACTGCCCGGAGTGCTCCTGAGTGTTGACAGGGATCCACGGAGCCAGCCTGATTTAGGATGAGGTCATTTTGAGCTGCTTCCTCTCCTTGTGGTTGGCGAAGGCCCCAGAGTCAGCTGCTGGGCAGGGGCTAAACAAGGCCCAGGTCTTAATCTGGGGACATGGTATGTGTGTGTGGGGGGGCACTTCTGCAGGAGGAGGCTCTAATCACAGCAGCTCCTACAGCGGTAGGGAGGGGGTCAGTGTCATAAATGCAGGATTTCTTCCAGAGCTTGCCTTCTGTTCTCCTTCACCCTTCTCTGGGGCTTCAGCATGCCGCGGCTTTACCAGGATCTCCCCTCAGGAGACTGCCCTCTGACTCTGCCCCTCCAAGCTCCACCCCACCCGCCAGCCTGCAGTCTGTATCTCCAGAGACTGGCATCCTAAACCCAGCCCGGCACCGTGGGATGGACAGGCCTGGGGTCCCCTGGCCCTGGCCCCTGAGCTCACCTGTGAAGAAATGAAAACAAGCACACCTGCCTTGTGAGGTTCAGAGATGGTGGGACCGAAGCACCTCCCGGACACAGTGCACAGCGGGCACACACCACGTGGCCACCAAGAGCTGACTTCATTTCCCCGCAAAGGTCTCACCCCCCTCTCCTGCCTGTCCCCGTGAATGGCCCCAGCGCTCCTTGTCACTCAGACCCAATGACAAAGCAGTATTCGTGTGCGTCTTTCACTGGTCTGTTGTGGTTTTTTGCTCTTGTGGTAAAAGAGACATAACATAACACTGACCACCTTCACCAGCCATCTCTAAGTGTAGAATTCAGGGGCATTAAGTCAGCACTTTTCCATCCTCCCCAAATTAACACTCTGCCCGCCTTAAACAGCACCTCCCCGCTCCTCCCTCCCCTCAGTCCCTGGCAACAGCCTTCTTCTGAATCTATGAAGCTGACTACTCTAGGTGCCTCACAGAAGTGGAACCAGACAGCATCTATCCTCTTGGGTCTGGCATAATGTCCCTCAAGTCTCACTCATGTTGTAACATATGTCAGAATTTCCTTCTGGATAATATTTCTGGCTGACTAATATTCCATTGTATGTATAGACCACATTTAAACAATCCACTCACTGGGCTATTTTCCAAAAGGGTTTTTGGAGGGGAAAGTAATGCATGAACACACATCACAGAAGAGTGTAGAGTGAAACCATGTCTCCTCCCGGCGCCTCAGTCCCCGGCCCTCGGATTTTCCCTCAGCAGTGACCTTCCACTCCACCTTCCTGTCTGCGCCCACTGCCCAGACTCTGCCTTCTGGAAGCTGTCCTGCACACACTGCCAGAGGGGGTGTCCCCCTTACCGCATGTGGCCTTCCAGGATGCCCACCAGCTGGTCCCTGCTGACCACTACAGCGTATGTCCCTGACACCGCGGCTGCTTCCTCTCCAAGATGCCTGAAGACACCTTCTTCTCCTCACCAGAGTCGGTACCAATGCCTCCTTCCCCAGAAAGGTGTCTAGACTATTCCTGCCATCCCAACAGGAATTCCTCTCTCCCTCCTTGTGCTTCTATGACGCTGACCCTAATCTGACCCGGCTCTGGAGTGCTTGGTTACTCTCCAATCTCTCCCCAGGTAAGTCAACTCCTGTCAGGAAAGGAAGCTCATTTATCCTTGAGTGTGCTTGGGTGACTTCTCCACACAGGCCTGGGCTCTGAGACTGGCCTGCGGGGCGTCCCTCAGCTTCTCACACGTCCTTCTCCTCAGAGCCCCGGGGATAATGATTCTTCCTCACAGGCTTGCTGAGGCGACTCAATCAGTGTCAGGTAAACCCAGTTGGTGTTTAATAAGTGCAGGCCCCCCTCCATGGGAGCAGGACTGGCTGGTAGGTGCCAGGGTGTGTGACGCTCACTCACCAGCACAACTGGACCCTGCTGTCCTTAATGCTCAAGGGTCCCCCTTCAACACAACTGAAGGAAGGGAAGATCTGGGTGAGGAGGGTCAGTTCTTGCATCAGGGAAGTGGGGGGAGGCATGAGGTGGTGCCCCATCCTGGGTACTGCCCAGAAGCTTCCACAGATGTGAAGGGCCCCTGCAACTGGGTTTAGGGACCAGGTCACATGCTGAGGTCTGCCCAGAAGCTGCAGCCCACCAAGGCCCACCTTTGCTTCCACCCTCCTCTCTCCCAACTATCTCCAACTCTTCCAGTGGGGCCGTGGGAAGCATTGCCAGAGGACAGGGCGTGAGTGCATGTAGCCCCTGAACCCCAGGACCCCAGTGCCAGAATGTTCAGATCCTCATGGCCTCCCCTCTACATGGACGAGTTCTTCTGGTGCTTTCATACCTGACAGGGCAACCAGAGAGGCCTCAGCTCATAAAGGAAATCTGCTCCTTTACCATTCGCTCATTCAAGTCCAGTGTTTGTGGAAGACCAAGTGTCGGGCACGGTCCTATGGGGCATCGTCTGTTGTGCAAACTTACAACCCCTCCCGTTGCCATCCTCCCCTTTGTCTGGTGCCTCCTATTCCTGAGTCTGGCTGCTGAGACTCCCTCAACCAGCAGTGCCCCTCCCCCGGGGTCCAGATTCCAGCTTTCTCTACGTAATGATGCTAGTTCTCTTTTGTCTCTTGCTTTTTGCCTTCCTAAATTTTGTGGACATCTCTGATCATTTGTCACTTTCTTGCCCCATTTCTTTGTCTTCCGGATTTATGCCTATTCCGATCCTGTCATTACCTTTTCGTGATGTTTCCGACAGGAAGCAGAGATAAATTCTGGTGTTGCAGTTGCCATAGCTAACTAGAATTGCCTTCCAATTTAATCTTCGCTTGGAATGTTTTCACAATGATTTATGGAGTTTGGATAATGTTCAGTTAGAAAATAGTATTTGTTTTCAGAAATTTGGAAAAATACAGAAGTATTCAGAACATAAAAATCAGTCATAATCCCAGAAATGCAGAAATAACCACTCTTAACATTTTGCCTTATGTATAATAGATTCTTTAAAGGAGAAAATGTCACCTCTTTTCTGCTTTCTTGAATTTGATGTTGACACTTGGGGTCTGCTGGCTCCCCTGAAGAAGGCTTTTTATCATTGGGAGACACTTGCCAAACCGTGCTTGGACACCCCAAAGATTCACTGTTACACTGACTGGTGCCTTTCCCTGTTCCCCCCCCCCCCCCCCCCCGCCCATTTCCCTTGGTCTGCCCACTTCCACCCACAGTTCAAACCTTCAGTGCCTGGAGGAGGGTGATCAGGGAACATGGAGCAGGCCTCCCAATGCTGTCATCCCCAGGGAATGTTCTGCCAGGAGAGAGGACAAGGAGAAAAGCACCTCACTGCATTCCACAGTCACCTGTCAGCTGCCCCTGGCTGTTGTCTGGTCCTTGGTGATCCCTGATGGGGGATTTCGGGATCCTTGAGGAGTCACTGGTTGGGGGGAAGGTGGCCAGTCCTGGAAATGGGCAGCTCTTTAATCCACCAAATCAAAATGACCCCCAACCTGAGTCTTAGCACGCTGAAGTTCTGGATTCAGAACTTAGGCCAAATATGGAAAACATTTATGCTGAAAGTCAAAGAAACACAAATCAGAAAGGCAATGAAACGCATCCTTCCACCCTCGCTCAATAAACTGCAGATATTTTCAAAAAGAAGATCACCGGTGAGACAGGGAGTCGTATATTGCTCTTGGGTGTATACACTTACAAAATGCTTTTGGGAAGTAATTTTCCAATAGTATTAAGAAGCTGAAAATGTTTATACTTTTTGATCTAGTAATTTTACTTATGGGACTTTGATGTAAGGAAAGAATTCTAAATGTAATAAAGCTTTGTGCACCAAAATAGTGGCAGCATTATTAGTGATGTCAGAAATGGTAACAATATAATCTAAATGCCCAACAGTAAGGGAATAGTTTCATGAATACTATTTGTGAAAAGTTTATTACAATATGACCAAGTGATTGTTATTGGAATAAGTGAAAACAGATAAACCCAGTATTTAATATATAGTTTGCTGATGCTGTCAAGACAAAAGTAATATAATACTGAGAAAGGGGAAAATACAGTAACGTTTTAATACTAGTTATCTTTTTAAAAGATATTTTATTTAAGTTTATCTATTTTTTTTTTTTTAGTAATCTCTATGCCCAGTGTGAGGCTTGAACTTATGACCCCGAGATCAAGAGTCACATGCTCTACCTATTGAGCCAGCCAAGCACCCCAATACTAGTTATTTTTGAATGAAGGGGGGGGACAGAAAATATTTTGGTTTTTCCTCTCTATTTTTCTGTATTTTACAAATTATCTATCATCCAGTATTACTTTATAATTGGAAAAACAACAATAAACCTACCTTTTAAGGGAAAAATAATTAGCCAGTTGTACTTTACTTAAGTGCTACTGTATATTCAGATCAGAGATTTATTTTAATTTTTTTAAAGATTGTACTTATTTATTTGAGACAGAGAGAGTGAGCAAAAGAGAGAGCGTGAGTACGGTGGAGGGGCAGAGGGAGAGGGAGAAGCAGGCTCCCCACTGAGCAGGGAGCCCGACATGAGGCTTGATGCCAGGACCCTGGGATCATGACCTGAGCCAAAGGCAGATACCTAATGACTGAGCCACCCAGGCGCCCCTAGAGATTTCTTTTAAAAATGGAATTAAATTGAGCTCATCTTGTGCAATTCTTTATTATTTTACTGATGAAGAAACTGAATTTAAAGAGGGCAATGGCTTTGCCCCAACCTTGCATCCTGGGCCCTTGTTTGTGCCCATCTCCACACTGCCTCAGAGAATGAGTGAGGCACGGGATGGGAGGGCACCTACCAGTCAATTCATAACATCTCAGTGAGTTAAAGAGGACAGAGTTCAAGGTGGTTGTCCCTGAGGAGCAATGGGCAGTCCACATCCTTGTGGATGGGGGTGAGGGGGGTCAGACTTGGGAAATGCTGGGCATCATCTCAACTAGGAGACCGCTCAGGCCACCTGCTCTCCAGTAAGTGTCCGTGCTATGACCCTCTTTCCTCTTGCCAGCCCTCTTTCCACTCTGGTTGCATCTCAGGGCACTTGATTAACTGGACTTCCTACTTGGAATGCTGTCTCCTGTTTTCCTCTACCCTTCAAGATTCTGGCCGGTCGGTGAATTAAATTACTATAAGACAGATTAACCAGAGAAAGTAAAATTTAATTATATATGTACAGGGAATCTACAGAAACAGAGATCCCAAAGACAGATGTCCGGCTTGAGCATCTTTATGGGATGAAGGTAGGAAATGGCAATCTGTTAGATTTTCCTGGTTTGTAGTCTGAATGTCACTGATGATTTTTCTGAGCGACCACAGAGCAACTGGCATGAAGATAATCCATACAAGAGCTTTGTGGTGAGGTAACCCACAAGAGAGTGCAAAATACATAGCCCACACAAGATCCAGGAAGTTTACTTCCAAATTTGGCCTAAGAAAGATCTACCCACAAATGGGTGCATCCCACATTCTGACCTGCCCAATTAGTGACCTCATCTGATTTTTCTTATATGCACATTAATAGCTTTAGCTAAGCCTTGGGTCTCTTGGAGCCACTAATACCTAAGAGGAATGTGCTCTGTGGTTGGGTATTGTGTGATTTTTTTTTTGAAGTTTTTTTTTTTTTAAGATTTTATTTATTTATTTGACAGACAGAGAGCACAAGTAGGGGGAGCGGCAGTCAGAGGGAGAAGGAGAAGCAGACTCCTTAGCGGGGAGCCCGATGTGGGACTTGATCCCAGGACCCTGGGATCATGACCTGAGCCGAAGGCAGACGCTTAACTGACTGAGCCACCCACATGCCCCTGTGTGATGTTTTTTTACAGAGTATCTGTTCAAGGAAATTTTCTTGAGGTTGGTGGGTTACCTAGTGTCAATCTAACCTATTCCGTGACCAACTTATCCTAACATGTGAGACTTTGGGTTAAGGGGCGAGCACCCTTACATGCCTGACCTGTGTCCACCAATTTTGTGGCTTTGACTTGCAAGATGTCCCTTCACAAAAGCCTTTACCTCGTGTGCACATTAACCCACAGCATAGTTTGACTAACCAGACACTGGTCTGCTGAGGACTGTGAACTCACCGGTCTGTCTTGCGGGCTCTAAGAGCAGCTAATTGGACCTATGCCTGCATTCTGCCCTATCATCTTGCTCTTTATGACAAACAACATAACAGACAGAGACAAAGAAAAACAGTCACTATCTTTGGGAGGAAAAGGAGCCACAAAGTGTAAAAAAATGCAGCCCTCACAGGATCCAGAATGTCCACTCCCAAATTTAGCCTAAGAAAGATTTAGCTGCAAATGAGGTGTGACCCACATTTCTGCCCAGCCATATCTAGCCACAAATGGGGTGCAACCCACATTTACAATGAGGATTGAGATGACAGTCACCCCTATGGACCAGGACCCCTATGACAAATTCTCCTGAGAGCTGGTACAGTTGGACAAAGAGAGTGAAGTGTGTTAAATAGATGACTTAGGATCCACAGCCTCTTTGGCTGTCTGCCTGATGCACGCCAGTACATGCATCTTCTGGTTGGCAGAGTCCAGAGAGAATATTCTCACTGGTCATAAAACCACGCTCTTAAGACACAGAACAAGGTGAAAGGAAAACCTAATCAGACCTATTGTTCTCCATGCTTTACAACAAATGACACAAAAGACAGAGACAAAAGAAAACAATGACCATCTCTGGAAGGAAAAAGATCAATACAAAACAAGAATACTCATAACAAAATTTACTAAAGTTGCTATACCCAAGGAACTAGTCTACAAATATCTTTTTTCCTGCAATTCTATATTTAGAAAGAGAAAGAAAAAGGACTCTCATCATTTTCATTTCCATCAGACCCCACAGGCAGAAATCTAGGAGGCTGATGTGGTAAGAAATCTTATCATCTGCCAGCTTTTATCAGCTGTCCCAGTATCTCTCAGCTGCAGCAACTCAAACTGAATAGTGTCCAGCCAGGGAAGTTCATCCTGCAGACTACACCAATTGTTGGGGAGGAAAAATTTTCCTTTACCCTTCAAAATTCTTGCTAGTCTAAGAATTATATTGACATGAGACAGATTAACAGAAAAAAATAAAATTTAATCATGTATTTATGGGAATCCACAAAAACATAAGATATTCCAAAGACAGTCAGGCAAAATGAAGTACATATGTCATTTTGGACTAAGGAGATGGGCTAGGGGTCCAGGAGGTAATTTACAGGAAGAATGAAAAGAGTGTTTGGTAAACAAATGTTTGCTGGGCCACCCAGAAACAATGGCACAGAGAGAGGACTTTGATCAAGCAGGCATTGTTGTTTCCTCCCTATCCACCACCACTAGGTCATATTGTGTAGTTATCTATGCTGAAAGCTCTCTTCCTGAGCAAGTCCTCTATCTAAATTCTTTTAGGCATTTAAGAGGAAGGTCAAATGTTCTTCCTGGGCCTTCTGTTTTGTTTTGTTTTTGTTTTTTAAGATTTATTTATTTATTTGAGAGAGAGAGAGAGCACAAGCTGGAGGGGCAGAGGGAGAGGGAGAATCTGAAGTAGTCTCCATGCTGACCACTGAGCCTGATGGGGGGCTCAATTTCATAACCCTGAGATCACGATTTGAGCTGAAACCAAGAGTTGGATACTTAATGAACTGTGCTACCAAGGTGACCCTGGGCCTTCTATGTTTTTTGTTTTTGTTTTTATTTTTATTATTAGTTTTTAAAGATTTTTATCCATTCATTTGACAGAAAGAGAGAGCACAAGCAGGAGGAGTGGGAGAGGGAAAAGCAGGCTCCTCACCGAGGAAGGAGCCTGATGCAGGGCTTGATCCCAGGACACTGGGATCATGACCTGAGCCAAAGGCAGACGCTTAACCAACTGAGCCATCCAGGATTCCCATGTTTTTGTTTTTTAAGCAATCAGCCTAAAGTAATCCACATGCCCAAGATACATGTTGTGGGGTGGAAAATTTTGCCCCCTACATCCCTTGGTTTACACACCTCTGTTCCTGTTAACTCAGGCTCAGCCTTCAGATCTCAGCTCCAGCTCCCTTTTTCTGGGAAGTCTTCCCTGACCACCAGACCAGATTATGCCCTCTTTGTTCTTTTCCTCCATAGAGAGATCACCACTGTAATTAAATAACCATCCACCTGTTGTGATAATGTCTATCTCCTCCTCCAGACCACAGAACCCTGTGGGATTATTTAGTCAACATCTCTGGCAACAAACTGTGCAGGCAGATAGTGAGTACTCAAAGTACATTAGATGAATAAATGAAAGTAACTGATTCTGCCAGCTCGACCAGAGGGTGGGGGCTGTGGGCTCCTTTTCCTGTCTGCAACCCGGAACTGCTAAAAACCATCTGCTCTCATGGCATTGGAGAGAGCTAGCATAGCCTCCCTAATGCATTTATGCTTGCATTTGCTCAATAAGGATTTATTGAGAGGCTGCTATGTGCCAGTATTCTAGGCTTTTGGAATTTCCATAGGCAGTGAACATACCATCAAAATCCCTGCCTTCATGAGATTACATCTATACTAAGGGAGACATACTGAGCAAATAAACAGGAAACTATATTTTAAGCTGGTAGTAGAGCCACGAGGGATTTGGGGAGAAGTGGAGGTAAGCTTCGATTTGAAATGAAATGGTCGGGAAAGGCCTTCATGAGAAGGTGACTGTTTTTTTTTTTTAATTTTTTAAAGATTTTTAAAAGATTTTTATTTATTTATTCATGAGAGACAGAGAGAGAGAGAGAGGCAGAGGGAGAAGCAGGCTCCCAAGGAGCAGAGAGCCCGATGTGGGACTCGATCCCAGGACCCTGGGATCATGACCTGAGCCGAAGGCAGACGTTTAACCACCTGAGCCACCCAGGCGCCCCGAGAAGGTGACTGTTGAGCAAAAACCTGCATGAGGTAACAGAGCAAGCTATGTGGCAATCTGGTGGAGGAGCATGGCAAACTAAATACAGGCTGCCCAGGCAAATGTGAATTATTCTGTTAGTGTAAATATGTCCCAAATATTGTATGGGACACATATTAAAAATTGTTCATTGATTATCTGAAATTCCAATATTCATATTGAATTATTTCACTTGTTACCACAAGAATGTATTACTATTGTAATTTGAAAAGCATCACATAAATTTTTTTTAAAGATTTATTTAAGCGAGCGAGCATGCACACAAGCAGTGGGGAGGGGCAGGAGAGGGAGAAGCAGACTCCCCACTGAGCAGGGATCCTGATGTGGGGCTTGATCCCAGGACCCTGGGATCATGACCTGAGCCGAAGGCAGACACTTAACTAACTGAGCCACCCAGGGACCTCCCCCCCCTTTTTTAAAAAAGATTTTGGATTGCATAAAATTTTAAGATAAATAAACATGAGGCATTCTTCCAGGAATCTTTATGTCCAAATATAAAGGTAAAGCTAATAATCTACACCCAACCTAATGCCCTCTGAGGTAATCACTCCTCTGAGGTAACCATTACTAATTTCCTGAATATAGCCCTTTTCCTCCTCCTCTTTTGCATGTATACACATTTGTATTAGCTTCCTAGGACTGTTGTCAAAATGTTCCACAGACTGGGTGGCTTAAACAACAGAACTTTATTCTCTCACAGCTCTGCAGGCTGGATGTCCAAGATCAAGGTGTCAGCAGGACCATGCTCTCTCTGCAGACTGTAGGGGAGGACGTTTCTTGGCCTCTTGCAGCCTCTGAGAGCCCAGGCATTTCTTGGCTTATGGCAGCATAGCTTTTATCTCTGATTCCATCTTCAGGTCTTGTTCTTGCTTTTCCAAATTTCCCTCTTCTTAAAAGGACACTAGTCGTTGGATTAGGGCCCATCCTAATCCAGGATGACTTCATCTTAACTTAATTACATCTGAAAAAACCCTATCTCCAAATAAGGTCACATTCCCAGGTACTAGGAATTAGGACTTCAACATATCTTTTGGGGGGGACACAATTCACACATAACACTTAGCTTCAAGGACTCCAAACCATCCCCAGGTTGTTGATTTTTTTTTTTTTTTTTTTTTTTTTTTGGTGGTGGTGGTGGTGGTTTATAAGGCCCCAGGTGGTATGATCCCCACTTACTTCTATGACCCCATTCCTGCAACCTTTTTCTCTAATTTGCTCCTCTCCGGCCACACAGTCTCTGTGGTTATGTCTCCTTCCTCATTCCCATTCTTGCTTATTTTTACATGTGCTCTTGATGTAGTTCTGGAATGTTAGTGAGGTCCGGAGCCTACATCCAAGAAAAAATTCTTGAGACATCTTTGGTGCAAAAAGGTGATTTTATTAAAGCATGGGGATAGGACCTGTGGGCAGAAAGAGCTGCTGCCCCAGGATTGGAAGGAGCAACTGATTATATACCTTGGGGTTGGAGGAAATAAAGATAAGGGAAGTTCCTAAAGGACATTCATAAGCTAAAGAAGACTCACAGGATCCCGGAGGAAAGTTATAATCTTCCTATCTCAAGTATTTCTCAATGGGCTGCAGGTTATAAGGACATTTAATTTTGTGTACATTCCCTTCTGCCTTTGTTTTCCACATCAATCTTTTTTTCCTTAATTGGGCTCATAAAAAGTTAACCTATAATCTATTTTATTGGTCTTTTCAAAGTTTTAGTTTGGATTTATTGATCCCTGCTTTCCTCCTTCTCCTCCTCCCCTTCTTCTTCCTTCTTTGGTTTGTTTTCTATTCTATTAGTCTCAACCTATTATTTATTAATCTTTTCCTCCTCCTTTCATTCTTTTTTTTTTTACATTTCTTAATATGATAGTTATTTTCTATGTGATCTTCTTTCTTGTTTTCTTTAGCAATGAAATAACTTAAACTTGTTTATTTTGTTCAGCTCTACTTTTGACGCATACTACAGGTTTTGGTATAAGGTATTCTTTCATATTACTTACAAGATAATTTATAATTTCAGAATTGATACATTGTAGAGGAGGGGAAAAACTCTTCTTAGGTTCAGTGGTGGGGCCAGTAAATCATACTGATAAAAGACAGATTAACAGGAGGGAAAAAAGAAACAGATTTAATCACAAGCCTACATACAGAAGTCCACAAGGAAATGTGACTCAAGAAGGCAGTTATAATTGGGGCTTATATACCATCTTTACAAAGGGTGATAAAGTGTTAAGAAGAAGCTAAACAAAGAAAAAGATGTTTGGGGCTTCTGAGGGTAAGTGCTTATTGGGAAGTCATTAGGTAAATAAGGGCTGTCCACTAAGGTTTGTTGTGCAGATAAGAGTTATTTCAGATGATAAGAGTTGCTCTTACCTCAGGAGTAGTTCTTTTCCTGCTATAGGAGAGGGGGACACCTTTACAAATGGAAATTTATGTTACCTTTGAAAAGGGAAATTTATACCCTGTTTTCAGACAGAAAGATGGAGGGCAGGGAGCTATTTGTCTTCAGCTCAAAACAATCCTTATGCCAAAGTGGCATATTTTGGGGTGACAACTCTGATCCCCTTCATCTCTCTGAGCTCATAATTATTGGGGAGTGTATTTTTTAAAAGATTTCTTTCATGAAAGAGAGAGAGAGAGTGGGGGAGAGGGAGAGAGAGAATCTCAACAATGAGACTCCTAGCTGAGGGTGAACACGCAGGGCTCCATCCCATGACCCCGAGATCATGACCGGAGCCGAAATCAAGAGATGGCTGCCCAACTGACTGAGCCACCGAGGCACCCCTGGGGAGTGTATTTCTTAATTTCCAAGTAGTTAAAATTTTGTTTGTTTGTTTGTTTGTTTATAGCACATGTGATTGGAGAGGGAGGGGCAATGGGAGAGGGAGAGAGAGAGAATTTCAAGCAGACTACACACTGAGCATGGAGCCCCACATGGGGCCCAATCCCATGACCCCAAGATCACGACCTGAGTCCAAGCTGAGAGTCGGATGGCCAACTGACTGAGACACCCACATGCCCCTCTGTTTACTTTTTATTATTTTTACCAACCATGTTGGATTATGATCAGAAAAATAAGGCTGCTACTTTTTTAAATTTGTTATTATTTTATTTTTTTGCCAAAGACATGATCAATTTTTGTAAATGCTCCATGGACATGAAAATTTTTCTATATGAGGGACATTTCTCTATTAAATTGTATATAAATTAGATTATCTACTTTTTTTACATGGTTCATTAATTTTTATCTATTAGGCAATTTTTAGTTTTTAAAATGTATTCAGCTTTTAAGTTGTTTAGTGCATACAGGTTTATAATTATTATATCATCTTCATTAATTGTGCTTTTTATCATTACATATATCTTCTTTCTAGGTTGATAGACTTTACCTTAAATTTTTACCTTAATTTTTACTAATTTTGCTTTGTTTGCTTGTAACTGCTTGGTGCCTCTTTGTCCCTTTAATTTCAACCTTTATCTATCACTGTTTCATCTGTATTTATTATCAACATATAGCTAGGTTTCTTTTTTTTTTAATTAATTATTTATTTATTTGACAGAGAGAAATAGAGAGCACAAGCAAGGGGAACGGGAGAGGGAGAAGCCGGCTCTCCGCTGAGCAGGGAGCGTGACACAGGGCTGGGTCCCAGGACCCTGGGACCATAACCCAAGTGAAAGGCAGACGCCTAACCAACTGAGCCACCCAGGCACCTCTCTTTCCTTCCTTCCTTCCTTCCTTCCTTCCTTCCTTCCTTCCTTCCTTCCTTCCTTCCTTCCTTCCTTCCTTCCTTCCT
>NC_058405.1:90519106-90562170 GCF_002201575.2 Neomonachus schauinslandi
CCTTCCTTCCTTCCTTCCTTCCTTCCTTCCTTCCTTCCTTCCTTCCTCCCTCCCTCCCTTCCTTCCTAGATTTTATTTATTTGTCAGAAAGAGAGAGAGAGAACACAAACAGGGGGAGCAGCAGGCAAAGGGAGCCTGGGATCATGACCTGAGCCAAAGGCAGAAGCTTAACTGACTGAGTCACCTAGGTGTCCCAAAATCTACTCATTTAAATGTACTTGTGTTACTTATAAGGTGAGAAAAGATCAAGTGAGGCCTAGTCTGTTCAATGAAACTTATGAGCACGGAATTATTTTTTTCTCTCTTAAAACTAATTTTCACTTTAAAAAAAAGAGAGCTGAACCTTGAGAGAAATTTAGAGCAGTGATTCTCAGACTTATTTTGTGCATCAGAATCACCTGGAGAACTTCTTAAATCACAGATTCCTGGGCCCCACCCAGAGATTCTGATTAGGAGTTCAGGCTTGAGTCTCATGAATCTGCATTTCCAGCAAGCTCCCTGGTAGGCTGATGCGGCTGGTATGAGAACCATATTTAGTAGCACTGATTTAGAACAGTGATTCTCAGACTTGAGCACGCATCAAAATCACCTGGAGGGTTTGATAAAACAGAGTGCCTAGCCTAATCCCAGTTTCCTCAACCCTCAGCAAACTTCCCTGTTGAAAATATAAGTTTCTATGTGTGGCTTTATATATAGCCTTATTGTTTTCATAGATGGGATCACAGTATTGGAATTATTCTAAACATTGCTTTTTAAAAATTTTTTGTTTATTTACTTGAGAGAGACAGAGAGCGAGACAGAGGGAGCATGAGCAGGGCAGAGGAAGAGGAAGAGGGAGAAGCAGACACCCCACTGAGCAGGGAGCCGGATATGGGACTCGATCCCAGGACCCCAGGATCATGCCCTGAGCCAAAGGCAGATGCCCAACTGACTGAGCCACCCAGGCACCCCAAACATTGCTTTTTTATTTAATAGTGTATCAAGGAGATCTTTTGATAGAAGCACATGTAACCAACTTTGATCTTTATAGCTGTATAGTATTCCACTGTATGAATATAGAATAGTTTAATTAACCCAACCCCAAATTGTGGACGTTCAGGCTATTCCCTTTTTTTTAACTTTAAGAAACAAAGCTTATTAAAATTTATAATTAATTTAAAAAAAGAAACCTAGCTATATGCTGATAATAAATACAGATGAAACAGTGATAGATAAACATTGAAATAAAAATAAAATAAAAGAAAAAACTCAATAGAAAAATGGGTAAACAGCACAGACAAGGAAAGACAAACAGCCCTAAATGTAGAAAAAGATGTTCAATCTCATTTATTAATAAAATGTAAATGAAAACTACAATTAGATGTCAATACCACTTTTCACTATCAGATGGACAAAAATCAAAATATTTAACACCACTCTTTGTTAGTAAGGCTGTGAAGAAACAGGCACTCATACATTGTTAATGGGCGTACAGGATAGTGCAACCATTTGGAGTGAATGTGGCTGACAAAATTTCATATGCCTTTACTTCTTGATGTAGCAATACCCCTTCCAGGCATTTACCCTGAAGACTTACCTCCACAAATAGATAGCAACCTATGCACAGGATTATTCATTATGGCACAATTCATAATAGCAAAAGATCAGTTCAAATTCCCATTAATAGGGGACTGATTGAATAAAATATGGTACATCCATCTTGTTGCAATAGTTTGTTTATTCTATTAATTTTTCTACGTTGATCATATTGTTTTTCACAAAATGATAGCTTATCTCTTTATTTCCAATTCTTGTATTGCTTATATCTTTTCATCTTTTTATAGCATTGTCCAGCATCTCTAGTATTTTATTTTAGTATTAGTTTTTAAAGATTTATTTATTTGAGAGAGAGAGAGAGACAGAGAATGCAGGTGGGAGGGGCAAAGGGAGATGGAAAGAGAGAAACTCAAGCAGACTCCCTGCTGAGTGTGGAGTCTGATGTGGGGTTCAATCCCGTGACCCCAAGATCATGACCTGAGCTGAAATCAAAAGTCAGATGCTCAATTGACTGAGCCACCCAGGCACCCCTCTAGTATAATTTTAAAGAGTAGCTAAAGTAGTAGACAGCTTATTTTTCATTACGCTTAAAAGAAATGCTTCTAAAGGGGTGCCTGGGTGGCTCAGCCATTAAGCGTCTGCCTTCGGTTCAGGTCATGATCCCAGTGTCCTGGGATCGAGTCCCACATCGGGCTCCCCGCTCGGCGGGGAGCCTGCTTCTCCCTCTCCCACTCCTGCTGCTTGTGTTCCTGCTCTCGCTATCTCTGTCTGTCAAATAAATAAAATCTTTAAGAAAAAAAATGCTTCTAAAGTTTCTCCATTTAGTTATTATTTTTTAAAATTCACTGTTGAATTCAGCTAGCTAATATTTTATATTGGATATTCAAATATATGTTCATATATGACATCAATCTAATTGAAA
The DNA here is from genome assembly GCF_002201575.2 of Neomonachus schauinslandi. Classification (NCBI taxonomy): domain Eukaryota; kingdom Metazoa; phylum Chordata; class Mammalia; order Carnivora; family Phocidae; genus Neomonachus; species Neomonachus schauinslandi. The sequence continues at coordinate 90,521,565 of NC_058405.1, forward strand.
TTTTTTATAATGTCCTTATTCAGTATTTATTTGCTCGTTTGTTTGTTTATCTTAAGTAGGCTCCATGCTGAGCTGGAGCCCACTTGGGCTTGAACTCACGACCCTGAGATCAAGACCTGAGGTGAGATCAATAGCCAGATGCTGAACCAACTAAGCCACCCAGGTGCAGCCTTATTCAGTTTTTTGTTTTTTTTTTAAGATTTTATTTATTTACTTGACAGAGACAGCGAGAGAGGGAACACAAGCAGGGGGAGTGGGAGAGGGAGAAGCAGGCTTCCCGCGGAGCAGGGAGCCCGATGCGGGGCTCAATCCCAGGACCCTGGGATCATGACCTGAGCTGAAGGCAGACGCTTAACCGACCGAGCCACCCAGGCATCCCTAAATACTTATTTATTTAAAAAAAAATTTTTTTTTTAAGATTTTATTTATTTATTTGACAGAGAGAGACACAGCGAGAGCAGGAACACAAGCAGGGGGAGTGGGAGAGGGAGAAGCAGGCTCCTGCTGAGCAGGGAGCCCGATGCAGGGCTCGATCCCCGGGACCACGACCGGAGCCGAAGGTAGATGCTCAATGACTGAGCCACCTAGGCGCGCCCTGCCTTATTCAGTTTTTGAATTCAGAGTTTCAGTGGCCTCATAAAATGAACATGGCAATGTTTGCTCATTTTCTTTTTTTTTTTTAAGATTTTATTTTATTTAAGTAGTACCACTACTTCCAGAACACTTTCATCACCCCTAAGAGAAAGGTGATCCCCATTAGCAGTCACTCCCTAATGTCTCGCTCCCCCAAACCTACCTCTACCCCAGCCCTAGGCAACCACTAATCTACTTTCTTTTTGGATTTGCTTATTCTGGATATTACATATAAACGAAATCATACAATATGTGGCCTTTTACTTCTGCTTACTTTCATTTAGCATAACATTTTCAAGGTTTACTATCCATGGCTCAATAATATTCCATTGTATGGATACATCACATTTTATTTGCCCATTCATTAACTGATGGACTAATCCATCAGCTGGGTTGTTTCCAATCCCTAGCTACTATGAATAATGATGCTATGAACCTTAGTGTACAAGATTTTGTGTGGATATAATGCTTAAATCTATTACACATACCCAATGCTTCTCTTGGGTATTTACCTAGAATTGCTGGATCATATGCTAACTATATGTCCAACTTTTTGAGAAACTGCCAAACTGTTATTCAAAGCAACTGTACCATTTTATATACCCAGGAGCATTGTATAAGGGTTCCAATTCACATTCTCACCAACACTTGGTATTTCTGTTGTTTGTTTGTTTTTGTTTTTGTTTTTTAAATTATAGACATTCTAGTGTGTGTGGTATCTCAATTTTTTTTTTTTTTTTTTTTTTTTAGGTTATCTGACAGAGAGAGAGCACAAGCTGGAGGAGTGGCAGGCAGAGGGAGAGGGAGAAGCAGGCTCCCCGCCAAGCAGGGATCATGACGTGGGGCTCCATCCCAGGGTCCCAGGGTCATGACCTGAACCGAAGGCAGATGTTTAACCGACTGAGCCACCCAGGTGCCCCCTCAATGTGATTTTGATGTGCATTTCCCCAATAACTATTGATATTAAGTATCTTTTCATGGGCTCGTCGGCCATTTGCGTATTTCTTTGGAGAAATGTCTCTTCAGATCCTCTGCCCATTTTTTTTTAAATTGATTCATTTGAGACACAGAGATACACAGAGAGAGCATGAGCAGGGGGAGAGGGCAGAGGGAGAGGGAGAAGCAGGCTCCCCACTGAGCCAGAACCCCAATGTGGGGCTCGATCCCAGGACCCTGGGATCATGACTTGGGCCAAAGGCAGACGCTTAACCATCTGAGTCACCCAGGCGCCCCCTCTCTGCCCATTTTTAAATTAGGTTACTTGTTTTTTTATTATTGAGTCCTAAGAGTTTTTTTTTTTTTTAAGATTTTATTTATTTATTTGATAGAGAGAGACACAGCGAGAGAGGGAACACAAGCAGAGGGAGTGGGAGAGGGAGAAGCAGGATTCCCGCAGAGCAGAGAGCCCAATACTGGGCTTGATCCTAGGACCCTGGGATCATGCCCTGAGACGAAGGCAGACGCTTAACAACTGAGCCACCCAGGCGCCCCGAGTCCTAAGAGTTTTTAAATATTCTGGATACTAGACATTTATCAGATGCATGATTTGCAATTATTTTCTTCCATTTCTTGGGTTATCTTTTTTTTCTCTTACTTACTAGTGTCCTATAAAGTACAAAAGTTTAAATTTCTTTGTAGAGTTTTTACAGTTTAGATCTTTTTTTTTCTTTTCTTTTTTTTAAAGATTTATTTATTTATTTGAGAGAGCGAGAATGAGAGAGAGTACATGAGAGGGGGGAGGGTCAGAGGGAGAAGCAGGCTTCTCGCTGAGCAGGGAGCCCGATGCGGGACTCGATCCCAGGACTCCAGGATCATGACCTGAGCCGAAGGCAGTTGCTTAACCAACTGAGCCACCCAGGCACCCTACAGTTTAGATCTTACATGTAGGTCTTTGATCTATTTAGAGTCCTTTTTTTTTCTTCCTTAAGAGCGGTTTTAGATTCACATCATTTTTCATATATGGTGTGGAGAAGGGGTCCAACTTCATTCTTTTTTTTTTTTTTAAAGATATTTTTTATTTATTTATTTGACAGAGAGATAGAGAGCACAAGTAGGCAGAGTGGCAGACAGAGGGAAAGGGAGAAGCAGGCTCTCTGCTGAGCAGGGAGCCCGATGAGGGGCTCGATCCCAGGACCCTGGGATCATGACCTGAGCTGAAGGCAGGCGCTCAACCAACTGAGCCACCCAGGCGCCCCCCCAACTTCATTCTTTTATACGTAGCTATCCAATTGTCCCAGCACCATTTGTTGAAAATCAATTGAACATAGATGCATGGGTATTATTTCTTGACTCTTAATTGTATTCCACTGGTCTATCTTTAGCCAGTACCACACTATTTTGATTACTGTAGCTTTGTAGTAAGTTTCAAAAATCAAGAACTGTGAGTCCTTCAGCTTTGTTCTTTTCTTCCAAGATTGTTTTGGCTTCTCTTGGTCCTTTGCATGCCTATAGGAATTGTAGGATCAGTGTGTCTGTTTCTGCAAAGAAGGCAGTTGAGATATTGATAGGGACTGCATTGAATCTGTAGATCATTTTGGAGAGCATCTTTTTTTTTTAAAGATTTATTTATTTGAGAGAGAGTGTGCGTGTGAGTTGGGGAAGGGGCAGAGGTAGAGAGAGAATCCTTCAAGCAGACTCCCCACTGAGCAGGGAGCCCAAAGCGGTGCTTGATCCCAGGACCCAAGATCATGACCTGCGCCAAAACCAAGAGCCAGCTGCTGAACTGACTGAGCCACCCAGGTGCCCCTGAAGAGTATGTTAACAATATTAAGGCTTCTGGTCCATTTATTTAGGTTTTCCTTAATTTCTTTCAACAATGTTCAGTATACAAGTCTTCTACTTCTTTTGTTAAATCTATTCCTAAATATTTTATTCTTGATGCTATTATAAGTTGTTTTTTTAACTTCATTTTCAGAGAGAAAATGTCTTTTTACTTCATTGGGAGCAATTGGAATTCTCTGTGGTTGCTGTTGTTTTACTTAGTAATACTGACTGACCACAAGGCCTTTTGTGGGCAAGTATCCAAAGTCTGGATCTCTCATGGGACACGTGTGAGCTCTTTTGTGTGTCACCCTTGTGCAGGAGGCATGCTAATCTTCTGTGTTGTTCCAATTTTAGTATATGTGTTGCCAAAGCAAGCACTGTGTGAGCTCTTACAGGCCCCCACAGATCTCCACAGAGCATAGTTCTCTTGGTACAGGATATCAATCTCCAGTTCCGGGATTCCAACTTTGCCACTCACTGCCCACTGGCACATCCCATAGCCTCTTTCTGGGTTTTCTTTCTTGCAGTATGCATCCTCTTTTTTGGGGGGGAGGGGTGGTTCAAGAGAGATAGCTCAAATATAGCTAGCTCCCACTGTGTTTACTTGACAGGCAGGAGCTTACCTTCCAGATATATATTTTTTAAGATTTAATTTATTTATTTGTCAGAGAGAGAGAGAGAGAGAGTGCACAAGCAGGGTGACTGGCAGGCAGAGGGAGAAGCAGGCTCCCTGCTGAGTAGGGAGCCCGATGAGGGACTCGATCCCAGGACCCCGGGATCATGACCCGAGCCAAAGGCAGACCCTTAACTGACTGAGCCACCCAGGCATCCCTACTTTCCAGATATTGTAACTTACTATCAAGGTATATTAATTAAGATGTGCATTAAGGCACAGGGATGAAAGAATAACCTGACAGAACCAAAAGAGAATCCAAAATATATGTCAAAAGTGGCATTACCTACCTTTGGGAAAAGGATGGCATTTTCAATAAAAGGTTTCAAAACAATTCGTTGTCAATTTGGAAAAAAAAAAAACAAATAAAATTAGCTTCCTACCTCACACCACACACAAAAGTAAATTCTATGTGTATAGAAGCCCTAAAGGTTGTAAAAAACCCAAACCTAAAAAAAACCTAGAGGGAACTATAAGAGAATATCTTTATGACTTCGGAGTGGGGACATATTTTTTTAGAAGAAACAATAAGCATACATCAAAAAGAAAAGATTGATAAACCTGATCATAAAAAGACACCATAACATGGGATGCCTGGGTGGCTCAGTTGGTTAAGCATCTGCCTTCGGCTCAGGTCATGATCCCAGAATCCTGGGGATCGAGCCCCGCATCAGGCTCCCTGGTCAGCGGGAAGCCTGCTTCTCCCTCTCTCACTCCCCCTGCTTGGGCTCTCTCTTTCTGACAAATAAATAAATAAAATCTTAAAAAAAAAAAAGACACCATAACAAAAATGTAAATTCCAGGTGTGAAGATATTGGCTGCATATAGCCACATAGTTATGAAAGATTTATATCCTGACTATAGAAGAATTTCTAAAAATCAGTAATAAAAAGATAAACCGTTCATCTGAAAAGTGACCCAGGCAGAAAAGGAGATCCAAATTGCCAGTGAACACATGGAAAGACACCCAGTCCCATGAGGAATCAGGAAAACAAATTAACACCATAAGGAAATACAATTTTAGACTCTTAAAAATTAGTAAAAAATTAAAAACTGAAAATATATAGTGCTAGTATTGGATACTCTCATATTCTGCTGGTTATTTCTGAGATCTGTTTGTCAGGTTGAAGATATGCATATGCTAAGACCTCATAAATGTCACTAAAGAAACTTACACATACAATCATCAGTAGAGGGTTTTATAAAAATGTTTACATAGCAAGGTTAAAAAAATCCCAGCAAACAAAACAAAACAAAAACCCTGGAAACTCACTAGATGTCCATTAATAGGAGATTAGATAAATGTCAAAACATTCATACAGTGGAATACCACAGAATACTTAAAAAATAAATTAACACTCCAGCTATCCTCTTTATCCACAGGATGTATCTCAAAAACATAGTATTGAGAAAGAAAGTGGGGGGGGGGGAGTGTGAATTGCAGAAAGATATATACAATATGATAGCACTTATATAAAACTTAAAATATGAAAACAATACTAAATATCATTTATGGATACATTTATATATAGGAAAAACACAAAACAGGTATGAAAATATAAGTCCAAATTCAGAAGGGAGAGGTGGAAATGGGGTCAGGCGGGCAACACAAGGAATTCATCACAGTTTTTTTTTTTTTTTTTAAAGATTTTATCTATTTATTTGGCAGAGGGGGAGAGAGCATGGGCAGGGGGAGCGGCAGGCAGAGGGAGAAGCAGGCTCCCTGCTGATCAAGGAGCCCAATGCAGGACTCGATCCCAGGGCCCTGAGATCATGACCTGAATCGAAGGCAGACACTTAACCAACTGAGCCACCCAGGTGCCCCTCTAGTCTTTTTTGCATGCCTGATACTTTGTTAAATGCAAACAAAAAATACAAAATAACTCCCAGTGTTGTAAGATAGCTCTAAATTCAAGTTTCTGTAAACTCTTTCCTTTAGTTCTAATTTCAGTGTACTGCTTCTAAAAAAGGTTGTCTGCTCTCAGGCTGGTGACACAATCCGTTTTCAACCTTAACTTCGTGACTAAGACTCTCCTTTGTCTTGGGGAAGCCAAAGACTTCCAGTTAGCAAGTCTGCACAGGAATTTCTGCCCACTTTATAATCAGTGTTTTCTTTTCAAAATATTCCAACCTGTTTGCCTAATTTTCAGAGAAAGGGGCATTCAGGAGCTGGAAATAGGCTACCTGCTGTTAGAGGGTTTAAATTTACTTGCCAGCTGGCTTTAAGACTACTGGAATGGGGCAGGATTATCCAGGTCTGTTTTTGAATTGGTCACTAACCAGAAGCACAAGACCTTAGGTGAATCCCTTGACTGCTGTGGACTTGTTTTCTCAGTCAAACAAGCGTGATGGATGAAATGATCTCTAAGGTACATTTTTGATCCAACTTTCCATGAGCCTAACGCAGATTTTGAGGCATTGTCAAAACTTTCCTTGGTTCTGTAATTCTTTTTCTCTATCATTTCCACCAAGCAGGTTGGATAAATCCTGGTGATCTCAACTCCCTGGACAACTTTGAGGAATGCTGTATTTTTCATATGCCCAAGCTGAAAATGCAAAGGGTCAAAGTTACCCCACTTGCCACTAAGCAAATGTCCTGGCTTCTCATTTAGGTATAGATTAGCATTGTCTTTGTAATTTATACCAGCAGTTGTCTGGTAAATCCCTTGAAGTGGTTGGTAGTCTCTTTGTAGTAAAATTTTCTGACTTTCCCCTTGCTTGGCACTAAGAGGAACTTAATTTATTTTCTGAGGTAAGGTGCAAATACTTTTTGTTTAAATTAAGATATTGTGTTATCAATGAACAAAGAGTCCTGACTGATAAGAAAGGTATGATTTTACCTTCTGAATTTATATAAATGTAAAATATATAGTTCTGTGGGAGTAAGAACTGTCAACTTCTAGTCAAACCTGTTAGTTTCAAGAGTTGGCAACTACCTGTTGCGATCAGGAATTATAGGTTGAAAGCAACTATAGTCAGTTTAATTCACGTGGTGCTTGAATTCAAAAGAAGACTGCTAAGTGGAATTTAAATATTACACAGTTAATAGCAGGGAGGTGCCCAATCCCAGATGACTCAGAATCCCAGTGCAGTATAGTAGATGATGCAGAGAAATGCAGTGTGGCCAAGTGCATGAGAGAGAGAAGTTCATAGGTGAGTTACATAGATAAATCATGCACGAGCAAAGGCAAATTTTGGGAATTGAGAACATCAAAATACATTTGGGGATATTAGTTTAGTGACTGTGAACAACTAATATTATATATGCTATGATTTATTTAGAAATTAGCTGAAGTAACAAGGAAAACTGGCAAATATGGCATGAATATAAGGAGATGATCGAAAAGGAGAAATAGGATTTGAGTTACTGCAAACAGCAGAAGGCAAGAGAATTTCATCCAGGAACAGGAAACTCTAAATAAATAACACTAGCTAGGAAATATGGCAAACACAGATCTTATAGGTAATTTAAAAACTTGATTTCTTAATGCATCATTTAACTTTTGAACTGCAAGCTCGCAGAGTGAAAGACTCCACCTTTATTTCAAGTACTACATGATATAATTAATGTGGCAAAAACAAAAATAGAAGAAACACAATTGTGCAATTCTGGAGGAGCACAGATTCCCGTGCATGACGATTGCAGGCATATCCTGCAATTTACAATACATAGTTGGGAATTATTATTATTATTATTTTTAAAGAGTTTATTTATTTATTCATGAGAGACAGAGAGAGAGAGAAGCAGAGGGAGAAGCAGGCTCCCAAGGAGCAGGGAGCCCGATGCGGGACTCAATCCCAGGACCCTGGGATCATGACCTGAGCCGAAGGCAGACGCTCAACCATCTGAGCCACCCAGGCGCCCCATAGTTGGAATTATTTTAACCTTAATACAAGTGAACAAATACAGGCAGGGATCTGTTATTTTGTTAAAGCAGACATAGTGGGGCAGTTTCATTTGCACATTCTGGCCCAGCTCACGAACTCTGTTCTCACTTTGCCGCATGACCATGAAGTGTGTGTGTGTGTAAGTGATGGTCCACATGTCAGAATATGGCCATTTTGGGAAATATTATCTGTGAAGCTCTAAATGACCTTGTTAAAATGGAAAGAGTTAGAGTTGCTTGAAATTATTAGAAAAAAATAAACCCTGTCCAAATGGGAACTAGTATAAATCTTCATTCTGGTTCTGAGAGACTGAATGTCATAAGGGTGAGTTTCAATGTTTTGTTTGGCTTAGCTCAAGAGCATTCCTTTCATTCCTCCTCAGCTTTCCTTGACCTACCCACACCTGCTAAGCAACCCCTTTTGTGTTCCATCATTGTAGTAAGTATATAGTCTAGTAATTTGTTTTCCTTACTAAACTGACTTCTTTGAGTAAAAAAACTGTATCTTTCTAGCTATGCCTACTCAGGGGCAGGTCAAGTTCTGGCAAAGGAGAGGCTATTAGACAATGTAAAAATAGAAGCACTTCACTTGGTTTTGAAGGTCTTGAAATGGTTCTTTGCATTTGGATGGGTTGATCAGGCCATTGGTACAGGAGCCCGTGTGAGAATTGGCATGGGCCAGTTGTTTGAGAGACCTCACTGATGGCAGCTGAAATCCCCAAACGGTCAGGTTACCGATAAATATGTCAGGTTACTTACTTTTTGGCATTTGCCCTTTGTTCTTACTAAGTGTAAGGAATCGTCTTCAAAAAGCCTGAACAGATCCGGATTATGACACATAAGCAACAGGCCATGTTTAAAGGGTTGTCTAGTCATTTATTCTGCATCAGAGCTATCCACAGAATCACCCGGATTTGTCACGCTTCTGATGGTCAAACAGTGACTTTCATACCGCCTTTGTTACTGAGAAATGGGTTTTTCTAATGTCAATTTCACTAGTTGTGACAATATTGGAAACTGGAACTATCCTCTTCATTAAAGATGAAGTGACCTTGGTGCTTGTGACTAGGTTAAGTGACTTGTCTAGGTCACACAGTGAGTTGATGGCTATGAGGGCACATTCCCCAGTAACTGTCACTACAGTGTTTAATTTTATTTTTTTAAAGATTTTATTTATTTATTTGACAGAGAAAGACAGAGAGAGAGAGGGAACACAAGCAGAGGGAGTGGGAGAGGGAGAAGCAGGCTCCCTGCTGAGCAGAGAACCTGATGTGAGACTCCATCCCAGGACCCTGGGATCATGACCTGAGCCGTAGGCAGACGCTTAACCAACTGAGCCACCCAGGTGCCCCACTATGGTGTTTAAAGACGGGCATATGAGCGGCATAAAACCTTGCCAGGTGAGGAAATCCGTGAGAGGTACGCCAGACACCTGTCCTGTCTTCTTCAGTGGGTGATACTTACTAGATAAGTCAAGTACTGAGAGAGGGAGTGGTTATGAACACAATTTAGCAAACTAGTTTCTGATCTCCTGGTTTCATCACATACAAAAGACACACCCTGACTCTGCCCAAATATTTCTGTAACACGCCACTTCTCTAACAAAGAGACTACCTGTTCCCCAAGTAGTACAAATTCAGATTCCATATGGGCTATGAAGGATGATGACAATATGCATTGCTGCTATTCTTCATGAATTTTAATTTCTGTAGGCATAAAATATTTTTTCACTGAGATTACTGAAGATTAAGTAAAGCCATCAAATTAAATATAAGTACCTACTATTAAAGCATTTAGACTAACCTAGAGTGGGAGATACTGCCTAATGAAATCATAGGACGAGAAAGAAATCTTCTTACCCAGAGTTTGGTGATTTGTTCATTAGGGCATGCTATCAAAAATATGCTATTAAATCCTTTAAGAATGACTTAAAAATTACAGAAGTCTCTGTTGATAGAATAAAATGAAGAATACAGACATAAGTTTTAAAAATGACCAACAATTTTACCACCCACAGATAATCACTTGCTAATAATATTTTGATGTATTTACTTCGAGAAAGTATGCCAAAGATGCATCTCATACATGAACTGATACCTAGGGCAGGTCCCTGTCAATCAGTTGCTGAGTAGAATATGATCAGAAAACAGATAAAAACAGGTAGGGCTGAAGATATTAATAAAAATATCATCCTCAAAAACTGTGGGGAAAAATCAACAAAAGACATAAAATCATAAAGCCTGTAGGCCTTTAGAGAACACTAACATAATCTTTTATTCTGTGGATAGGACCTTGAGAGAGAATGTGACCAGCTGAGGGCAGGCACAGCTAGAACTAGAATCCAGGAACTCAAGATTTTTGGCATAATCTTCCTGCTTTCACAATGATTTTATCTGACTTTGTTATATACATGATTGGATTTAATAATCGACAAACTTCGGCTTTGAAATGAACCCAAGTGGTCGGAGATGGGAAGAATAACACAATGTTAGTGGATCCTTTTTATTTATTATTTATTTTTTAAAAGATTTATTTATTTGAGAGAGAGAGAGAGAATCTCCAGCAGACTCCCCACTTGAGCATGGAGCCCGACACACGGCTTGATCTCACAACCCTGAGATCATGAGCTGAGCCGCAATCAAGAGCTGGACACTTAACCAACTGAGCCACTGAGGTGCCCCTGGCAGATCCTTTTAATGCACTCAAATTGTATCTGCTAGAGATTAAGTTCACTACTTAAGTGTTTGAGTATGTTAGAAGAGCAAGAAACCTTAGAGGTCCTTTATAGTTTATGCCCCCATTCTATAGATAAGAACACTGAGGCCCAAAGAGGAAAGAATTTGGTAAAGATGTTTAGCTAGGATTCTACATGCTCTGAAATGATTGGTACTCCCACTTACTCTGCTTTATTTACTCTGCCTTCAATTGAACTATTCAGTTGTAACAACAAACCTAGGCAATGGTCATTAATTACTGCTAACTTCACAAAGAGAGACAATTAGAAGTTATGTGCCTCCTGATGAATGTATGAAGTAGTTCTGCCAAAAAACTCAAACTTGAATCAGAATAAGGCATACAGTATTATCAAGCATCTAGGGGGTAGAAGAATATGTTAGAGATTCCCAGGAATACAATCAGAAAAATCTAGAATGTGGGAAATATGTAGGGTAAATAACTAGGTTTCTGCAATTAATAAATATCGAGGAAAAATGAGATGGGGGGAATCTAAAGAGACCTAAGAGACAAATAAATAACTCAAATGTAATGTATTGGCATTTGGATCCTGATTTGCACAAACTGTAATAAAAAAAATCATATAACAGATACATTAATACCAAGCTTATAGAAATAAAAAAGGATCAAAAGAGAACACTATGAACAACTGAATGCCAACAAATTAGATAACTCAGATGAAATGGATACATTCCTAGAAAGACACAAAGTACTGAAACTGACTCAAGAAGAAATAGAAAATCTGAACAGACCTATAACAAGAGATTAGCAATAAAAGAACAAAAAAAGCAAAATAAAACTACCCACAAAGAAAAGCCATGGCTCAGATGGCTTCACTGGTGAATTCTATAAAACACTCTAAAACAATAAATGTCAATACTTCATAAACTCTTCCAAAAACCACCCACACACACACACACACACACACACACAACAAAAACAGACGAGGAGGGCATCTTTCCCAACTCATTCTGTGTGGCCCTATTACTCCGATACCAAAATCAAAGATATCACCAGAAAATTAGACACTAATATCCCTTATGAATATAGATACAAAAGTCTTCAACATATGGCAACAAATCAAGATTCAGCAACACATAAAAAGGATTATAACACCATTACCAAGTGGGATTTATCCCAGGAACAGAAAGTTGGTTTGATATCTGAAAATCAATTAATATTAATAGAATTAAGGACAAGTCACATTATCATCAAAACAGACACAGAAAATCCAAAAGCCTTTAATGATAATGAGAAAACACTCAACAAACCAGGACTAAAGGAAAACATCCTCAATCTGATAAACGTCATATATAAAAACCCCACAGCTAATACCATATTTAATGGTAAAAGACTGAATGCTTAAGATCAGGAACAAAACAAGGATGTCCACTCTCACCATTTCAATTCAACATTGTACTAAAGGTTCTAGCTGGAAAAAAATCAGTCAAGAAAATGTAATAAAAGGGATACAGACTGGAAAGGAAGAAGAAAAACAATCTCTATTTGCAAATGACATGATTTTGTATCTAGAAAATGCTCAGGAATCCACTAAAAAAATAATCAATGAGTTGGGCAAGGCTGCAGGATACAAGGTCAATATGCAAAAATTAATTGTATTTCTATACAATTGCAATGAATAATCTTAAAATGAAATGAAGAAAAACAATTCCATTTACAATAGCATCAAAAAGAAAATATATAGGAATAGATTTAATAAATGAAGTGCAGAACTTATACTAGGAAACTACAAAACACCGTTGAAAGCAACTAAAGATGATCTAAATGAATGGAAAGACATTCCATGAACATGAACCAAAAGATTTATTATTATTAAAATGGCAATACTCTTCAAATTTATTTCCAGATTCAGTAAATTCCTATCAAAATCACAACTGCATTTTTTTTTTTTCAGAAAGGGACAAACTGATCGGAAAATTTATATGGAAATTCAAGGAATCCCAAATAGCCAAAACAACTGGAAACGAAAAACAAAGGTAAGGACTCACATTGCCCAATTTCACAAACTATAAAGCTACAGTAATTGAAACAGCATGTACTGCCATAAAAATACACATATACATTGATAGAATAGATTTAGTCCAAAAATAAACTCATACATTTATAGTCAACTGGTTTTGGACAAGGGTGCCAACACAGTGCAATGAAGAATGGGCTTTTCAACAAATGGTGGTGAGACAACTGGAAACCTACCTGTAAAAGAATGAAGTTGGACCCCTACCTCAGGCCATATATAAAACTTAACTTAAAATAGATCAAAGACCTAAATGTAGGAGCCAAAAGTATAAGACTCTAAGAAAACACAGGATTACAGAATGGTTTCTCAGATAAGATACCGAAAACACAACCACAAAAGAAAAAGAAGATAAATTGGACAATAAAATGGCAACCTTTTGTGCTTTGGAGGGTATCATCAAGAAAGTAAAAAGACAACCCACTGGATATGAGAAAATATTTGCCAATCATATATCTGCTGAAGGACTTAAATCTAGACTATATAAAGAAACTTTATAGCTCAATAAAAGGACAACACAATTTAAAAAGTGGGCAAAGCATTAAATAGACACTTCTCAGATGAGATATACAAGATGGCCAATATGCAACAAAAAGATGATTAGTCATCAGGGAAATGCAAATCAAAGCCACAGTGAAATATCACTATACACCCAATAGGATAAGTATAATAAAAAAGACAGATAATAACAAGTGTTGGTCACAAAAATAGACTCAAAATGGTTGAAAGACCTCAATGTGAGACAGGAGTCCATCAAAATCCTGAAGGAGAACACAGGCAGCAACCTTTTCGACCTCAGCCGCAGCAACTTCTTCCTAGAAACATCGCCAAAGGCAAGGGAAGCAAGGGCAAAAATGAACTATTGGGACTTCATCAAGATAAAAAGCTTTTGCACAGCAAAAGAAACAGTCCACAAAACCAAAAGACAACCGACAGAATGGGAGAAGATATTTGCAAATGACATATCAGATAAAGGGCTACTATCCAAAATCTATAAAGAACTTATCAAACTCAACACCCAAAGAACAAAGAATCCAATCAAGAAATGGGCAGAAGACATGAACAGACATTTTTCCAAAGAAGACATCCAAATGGCCAACAGACACATGAAAAAGTGCTCAACAACGCTCGGCATCAGGGAAATCCAAATCAAAACCTCAATGAGATACCACCTCACACCAGTCAGAATGGCTAAAATTAACAAGTCAGGAAAATGACAGATGTTGGCGGGGATATGGAGAAAGGGGAACCCTCCTACACTGTTGGTGGGAACGCAAGCTGGTGCAGCCACTCTGGAAAACAGTATGGAGGTTCCTCAAAAAGTTGAAAATAGAGTTACCATACGATCCAGCAACTGCACTACTGGGTATTTACCCCAAAGATACAAATGTAGGTATCCGAAGGGGTACGTGCACCCCGATGTTTATAGCAGCAATGTCCACAATAGCTAAACTGTGGAGAGCCAAGACGTCCATCGACAGATGAATGGATAAAGAAGATGTGGTATATATATATATATATATACACATATATACAATGGAATATTATGCAGCCATCAAAAGGAATGAGATCTTGCCATTTGCAACGATGTGGATGGAACTGGAGGGTATTATGCTGAGCGAAATAAGGCAAACAGAGAAAGACATGTATCATATGACCTCACTGATATGAGGAATTCTTAATCTCAGGAAACAAACTGAGGGTTGCATGAGTTGCGGGTGGGGTGGGAGGGATGGGGTGACTGGGTGATAGACACTGGGGAGGGTATGTGCTCTGGTAAGCGCTGTGAATTGTGCAAGACTGTTGAATCACAAATCTGTACCTCTGAAACAAATAATGCAATATATGTTAAGAGAAAAAAAAAGATAGCAGGAGGGGAAGAATGAAGAGGGGGAAATCAGAGGGGGAGACGAACCATGAGAGACGATGGACTCTGAAAAACAAACTGAGGGTTCTAGAGAGAGGGGGGTGGGGGGGATGGGTTAGCCTGGTGATGGGTATTAAAGAGGGCACGTTCTGCATGGAGCACTGGGTGTTATGCACAAACAATGAATCACGGAACACTACATCTAAAACTAATGATGTAATGTATGGTGATTAACATAACAATAAAAAATTAAAAAAAAAAACAAGTGTTGGTGAGGATGTCTCCACTAGAACCCTCATATTCTGTTGGTGGGAATGTAAAATGGCATCTTCACAATGGAAAAGAGTCTGGCCATTCCTGAAAAGGTTAAACATACAGTTATTATATGATCCAGCAATTCCAAACCTACACATATATTCAAGAAAACTGAAAACATATGTCCACATGAAGTCTTGTAATAGCTGTTCCTGGCAGCATTATTCACAATAGCCAAAAAGTAGTTTGGAACAACCCAATGTCCATCAACTGATGTATGGATAAACAAAATGTGGTATAGTTACATATAAATGCGTTTGACAATTAAAAAAATGAAGTACTGTCACATGCTACAATATAGATGAACCTTGAAAACATGCTAAGTGAAGGAAGCCAGTCATATATTTGTAGGATTCTATTTATATGAAATGTCCAGGATAGGAAAATCCTTAGAGACAAAAAAGTAAATTAGTGGTTGCCTGGGGCTGGTGGGTTGGGGAAAAATGGGTAGTGAGTACTGATAGGTATAGGGTTTCTTTTTGGGCTGATGATGCTGTTTTATTATTTTTTTTTTTTAATTTTTATTTTTTTTAAAGATTTTATTCATTTATTTGACAGAGAGAGAGAGAGAACAAGTAGGCAGAGAGGCAGGCAGAGGGAGAGGGAGAAGCAGGCTTCCCGCTGAGCAGGGAGCCTGATGCAGGGCTCGATCCCAGGACCCTGAGATCATGACCTGAGCCGAAGGCAGCGGCTTAACCGACTGAGCCACCCAGGCGCTCCTGATGATGCTGTTTTAAAATGGACTGTAGGGGTGCCTGGGTGGTCCAGTCTGTTAAGCATCCGACTCTTGGTTTTGGCTCAGGTCCTGATCTCAGCGTTGTGAGATCGAGCCCTGTGTCCCACTCCCCACTCAGAGTGGAGTCAGCTTCAGATTCTCTCTCTCTCTCTCTCCCTCTGCCATTCCTACTGATGCTGTCTCTCTAAAATAATCTTAAAAAAAAAAATGGGTTGTAGTGATGATTGTAGAGCTCTTTGAATGTACTAGACTGTTGAATTATGTACTTTAAATGGATGAATTGTACAGTATTTGAATTATATCTCAGTAAACCTGGTAGCAGAAAAAAATTATGAAACAATTAGGGAAATCTGAAGATTTGGTAGACCATGATACTAGGTATTGTTAACTTTTTAGGTATGATGGTGGTATTGGAAGTTATTTTCATTTAAGGGAAAATCTTATCTTTTAGAAATACTAAAATATTTGTGGATGAAATAATTTAAAAAATTATTCTCTTGACCCTACCTATCCCTTGAAGTATCACTCCACTTTTCTTCCCCACCCCCTACCTCCCAGCCCAATTATCTATCCTCCCTCTTTCCAATTCTGTTCCTACCACTCTCTTTTGAACCCATTCCAATCAGGCTTCCATCCTCACCCCTCCAATGTTATGGCCAACAATTATAGCCCATTGGCAATTGACTTGGTCATTCTTCCTGGTTTCCCTTTATTTCAGTGGCTGACCCTTCTGTCTCCTTTGTTGGTTTCATTTCCATCTCAGTCCTTAAATGCTAGAGTGCTCCAGGGCTCAGTCTTTATTTATTCTTCAGGACTCAGTTTTCAGATAACTTTCTCAAATTTCTGTCTATACTTAATATCTAGATGATCTCATGGCTTTTAATACTATGTGCTTGTGTCTCCCAAATTTACATACCCAGCCTAGACCTTTCTTCTGAACTCCAGATTCAAATATCTAACTGCCTTGATATTTCCACATGCTAATTTAATAGGCATTTCATTGTTTTGTTTTGTTTTTTTAAAGTAGGCTCCACACCCAGTGTGGAGCCCAACATGGGGCTTAAACTCACGGCCCTGAGATCCTGAGCTGAGCTCAAGAGTCAGACGCTTAACTGACTGAGCCACCAAGCACCGCTTAAAAGACATTTCAAACTTAACATCTCTAAAACTGAATTTCTTATTGCTTCCCATTCCCATCCTGCTCCTCCTGGTCTTTGCCACTTCAGTAGATGGCAACTCCATTCTTTAAACTGCTCAGTCAAAAAATATTCGGAGTCCCCTTAACTCCCCTTTTGCTTACACCCTGCATCAATTTATCAAATCCCATGTGCCATCCTGGCTGAATATATCCAAGACATCTCATCACTCCACTGCTTGCACTTTTCCCAAGCCACCACTGTCTCACTTTCAGAATTGCAATAGCCTCCTAAACCCTCCCTCTTGCTCCCCAACAGTCTATTCTCAAAACAGAAGCTAAAGTGATTCTTTAAAGATAGAAGTCAAATCATTTTATTTCTCTGCTCAAAACCTTCCAATGGCTTCCCCTCTCAGTAAAAGCCAACATTCTTACAATGCCCTGTAAATTCCCACATAATTTGGCATCCTGTTACCTCTGACCTCATTTCCTACTTTCTGCCTGCCACACTCTGCTTCTGTCACTCTGGCCTCCTTTCTGTGCTTAGAATGTAGTGTAGACATCCTCTTCCCTCAGAATGGTTTCTGCACTTGCCATTCTTTCTACCTGGAAGGTTCTTTTCCCAAGGACATTTCTTGCTCCCTCACCTCCTTCAGATGTGTACTGAACGTATGTTTCTCAGAGGGCCCCCGCCCCACCAGTCCTATTTAAAAAGAAACTTCTTTCCCTATCCTCAGCACTCCTTATTTCTCCCTCACTGCTTCATTTTTTCCCTGTAACATTTATCCTACCTGACACAGTTTATATTTCATTTACCATTTTATTTTCTATCTCCTATGAGAACATGGATTCCCCACCCCCCAAGTGTTTGGCACATAGTTGGTACACAATATTTCTAAGCGTATGAATGCTACTTAAAATGCACTTATATTCTCTGCTTCACTGTTTATTGGTGCTAGCTTCATAAGCATTTGGGCATGCATCCCTGAGGAAGATGAGACTGACTGAATAGAAACACTGTCCACTCACTCAAGACTATGATATCTATCTTTGTAAAGGAGACCAAAGCAGAGAGTGGAATTCTAGAGGTTCAGTTTTCAATTGCAGCCCTGGTACCAATAAGCCATGTGACATTGGGCAAAAAAATTTTCCTTTCTGGCCATTTATTTCCTTCCCTGCCAAATGGATCATTGCTTTGAATGATCCCATAAGGTTTTTGAGAATGTAAAATGAAAGATGAAATGTTGAGTAGGAAATGATGTGTTTTATTTTCTCTAGTACATACAAAAATATACTTACCTGGCCTTTTATTTTTTTATTTTTTATTTTTAAGATTTTATTTATTTGACAGAGAGAGACACAGCAAGAGAGGCAACACAAGCAGGGGGAGTGGGAGAGGGAGAAGCAGGCTTCCCGCAGAGCAGGGAGCCCGACGTAGGGCTCGATCCCAGGACCCTGGGATCATGATCTGAGCTGAAGGCAGACTCTTAACGACTGAGCCACCCAGGCGCCCCTATTTTATTTTAAGATTTTATTTATTTGAGAGCAATGAACCAACTTGGAATCAAACCTCAGAGTTCTTTTAGGGACCTTAGACGGTGCAGTTTTGCTGTGTTAAGCCCTTATAATACTAGTAATTTGACTGTGAAAGTTCTCAATGTCAGCCTATTCTTTCTCCTGGGAAGACTCACTCTTTTTTTTTTTAAGATTTTATTTATTTATTTGAACGAGAGAGAGAGAGCACAAGCAGGGGAGGCAGAGGGGCAGAAGCAGACACTCTGCTGAGCAGGGAGCCCAACACAGGGGCTTGATCCAAGCACCTTGGGATCATGACCTGAGCCAAAGGCAGACGCTTAACTGACTGAGCCACCCAGGTGTCCCCGAAGACTCACTCTTGACATCTGAATTGTTTTCTTTCAATATCCTTGTCCAAATCAGTGAGTAGTCAGTGCCCATGCATGTCCAGATCACATGGGAGTTTTGTTTCCTAATCATTTGCGTGTATGTGTGGTTGGTGAGTCTTCCTGCAGCCCATCAGTAACCCAGAACCTTGATTTTCTCACTGGTAACTGTGGTGAATAATAATTGGCTCATGTTTATTTTGATGGATTCAATGACATATCAATACTTTACATAAAACAGTAGTACAATGCCTGGGATATTTTAAAGCCTCCATAAATTCTCTGTAAAAATGGAGTATGTATTGAGCTTCTACTGCCAGGGTCACTTCCTATAAGAGTTCTTTTACCATATTACTATCCCCAGTCCAGAACCTGAAACAATTCGGCTTTCTCTACTTGGTTTCTAAGTCTTCCCCATCCTACTGAAAGCAGAGTCTCAGAGATATCTGTACACCCATGTTCATAGCAGCATTATTCACCCTAGTCAAAAGGTGTAATTAACCCAAGTATCTATTCTGGTATACAAACACAATAGAATATAATTCAGCCTTAAAAAGGAAGGAAATTCTGACACATGCTACAACACTGAAGAACCTCCAGGACCTTATGCTGAATGATATAAGCCCGTCACAAAGAGACAAACACTGTTATGATTCTACTTGTATGAGATATCTGAGTTGTCAAATTCAGTGACGTAAGTAAAATGGTGGTTGCCAGGACTTGGGGAGTGGGGAATGAGTTGTTTAATAGTTATAGAATTGCTCTTTTAGAAGACGAAAAGAGGGGACACCTGGGTGACTCAGTAGGTTAAACGTCTGCCTTCAGCTAGGGTTGTGGTCCCAGGGTCCTGGGATTGAGCCCCACATCGGGTTCCCTGCTCAGCCAGGAGCCTGCTTCTTCTGCTCCCCCTGCTTGTGCTTGATCTCTCTCTCTCTGACAAATTAATAAATAAAATCTTAAAAAAAAAAAGATGGAAAAGAGTTCTGGAGATGGTTGCCCAGCAATGTAAATGTACTTAACTCTACTGACCTATGTAGTTAAGAGTGGTTAAAGTGGCAAATTTTGTGTTATGTGTATGTTACCATAAAGTTAAAAAACAAATTCCCCATCCTAGTTTTCAAACCTTACTTTCCACTCTTCCCCTGTATTCCACACCCCCCACCCCTTTTTCAAGTTACTGCTCTCTACATTGTACTCCCAGCAAAACACTTCCTTTTCAGCCTTTGTCCCAAGGAGTTTCTTCTCTGGAATGCCTTCATCATCACCCACCCATTTTCAAAAGGTTGTCTGTGCTTTCGCCCCGAAGACGGGTTTACCTTTTCTAGATCCAACCAGAAGTCACATCCTCCATGACATGCCTACACCTTCAAACTAGAGTCCTTGGCCTGTCCTGCACTGCAGAGAGGAGCAAACACATGGCTTTACTGTTTTACCTTCGTCTCTCCGACCGTAACATCTAAGCTCCTGAGTATCAGAGGCATTATCTCACCATTCTCCCGCACCCCTCTTCTAACACAAACACACTCACTCCACCACCACGGAGCTCGGCATTCAAGAGCTCCCAGTGAAAACTCAATGCGTTGGGCATCGAGATGGAGGGAAGTCAACTCACACTCCCGAAGAGTGATTTCGTCGACGCAGTGTATAATTTCACACAAAAGCTCTCAGTGTCAAATTACCTGCGAACATAGGGGTTTGACGCGGCAAAACTGCGGGTCCTTGGGGATCCTTAAAGGCAGCCCAATAATTTGCACAGCTTTCTACCCTCCGAAACACGTTCTCACGTGTCATCCGAAAGTAATGCGAGAGGGAAGACAGAAGCAGCGTTATTTGCGGAGGCGCTCAAGTAAGAAAGGGGTTGTGACTGGCCGTCTCAAGAGTCTCCGAGGCCTCAACGAGGCCGACTGCGCTCCAAGAAAAGCAAAGAACCGTTAAAAAGGTGTGCTTCCGGCTCAAGTGTCGGCGCCTAATTGAGAAGGGAAGAGAGAACGGACGCAAGCCCGGGTACGGAAAGTCGCAGGGCACAATTTCCTTCATCCTAGTCGCCCGATGGTGGGGGCGGGACGCGCGTAACCCAGAAGTGAAAGTCCGTTTCCTTCAGGTATTAGACCCCAACCACAGGAAGTCCCGGCCGGACGACTTTTATCCAGGCTTTCCTAACTCCCCCTCAGCTCTATTCACTGCACTGCCTGCATTGTGGTGCTCTGTCGCCGCGGGCCCTTACATCCACCCTCGTGGCCTAGCCTGAGTTTTGCCGCAACTTCCCAGGGACCCCAACAGAACCCTGCCACCCTTCCCTTAAAGAACCTTTACCCTACGCGGCCCCATCGGGGTCAATTAACGTTCTCGGAGGGGGCAAAAACTCCTGGGATTTGAAGGTCCCGTAGCCCAGAGCAGCCAGGCCTGCGCCTGCGCGGGGCGTTACCATAGAGAGCAGCCGCCTCTCTGGTCTCGGTTTGCCCTCTCTATGGTCGAGCCGAGTCCGTGGCGGTAAAAGGGAGACTGTACTGCGCAGGCGCTCTCGGCTTCTGTTTTTTTTTTTTTTTTTTTTTTTAATCCCCGCACCAAGCGCTTAACCTCATTGGGGTGGAGAAGGCGGCGGCTGTCTGGACGGCAGCTGCAACAGTAGCGAATAATACGACTGTAAGTACCCGGTTAGGGCGAGGAGATTTAGATCCAGCCCTCCGAGGCCTTTGCCCCCTCCCCTGCGGTGGCGGGCGCTGGGTGAGGGTGGGGGCGATGTCCAGCGCTGTCATCGGCTCTTGGGTGCACTTTGGGGGGAGGGGGCGGCCCTTAGGTGGGAGCCGGGCGGGGAGCGGGATGGGAGGGTTGTTTATCCACCCGGTAGGTCGCTGATCCCAGGCTGCTTTGCAAAGGGAGGAGGGGGCGGCTGTGGGGTCAGCCGGGCTTTGTGTGCCCCTCTCTCTTTTCCTCTCCCAGACCGCACCCCGAGCCCCCTTCCTGACCCGAGTCTTCCCGGCCCAGTGGGAGAAGCCAGCGAACAGTCCAGTCGCGTTTGAAAAGAGCCCGGGATTGCGAGGGGAGGGGGCGAGGGAGAGAAACCCACAACAACCAGTCATCGGCGAGTGATGGGTGTGGAGAAAGATCCAGAGGGAAGGGGTGCCGGGGAGGCGGGCGGCCGGGGCTCCCAGCCGGGCCAGACAAAAGCTGAGCGAGCGGCGCCGAGCCGAGCTGGGGGCCGGGCGGGATGCAGAGGGTCCCTTAGTCCCTGGGGCCCGCTGAGAGCTTCTTTCCAAAGCTGGGAAAGCGGACAAGTGCTGAGTTAAGCCTTGTGCAGCCTCCTCAACTTGCCTTTGTTGTTCTTTGGTATTGGCAGAGCCGCTCTGACGAAGATGAGTGTGTGATCTTGCACGTTAGCCTGGTTGGGTACAATGGAGCTAATCGAATTTTGCTTTCCATTTTCCGAGCCGCTCGGATGAGTATGGGGTTTTCCAGAGTCTAACTTATTACATAATGTTATTAAAATAGTTGTGTTTATTTCTAAGATTAAAAAAAATTAGGTGGAGCCTTTTGAAGCATGTTTTGTTGCATCCGGATGAATTTATTTGTTGTGGTGTTCGTTCATTCAATACTGACCGTTCGTAGAACCCGTGAGTTCTTTAATCATGATACTTTAATTTATAGATGTGGCAGTGAGAGCTTCGGATTCTATAGTCCTTTGGGAGGCAGTGATGCAGAAGAGTCAGAAGGGAGAAATAGTTGCATGCTGCCATGTGCCTTGCATCCTATTCTGGTGCCACAGTCCCGTATGAATTCTAGCTTTAGAGATTGTTGCTTTTATTACTATTATTATTTGTGATATTTACTGAGCTTTGGTATGAGGGATCCTGGACAGTGGGCTCCTTTTGCTCATAAAGGGAGTGAGAGAATAGTAACATTGATGCAGAGACCTTATAGATAAAAACAAAAAACCACAATGTCCCAGAGTTAGTGAATATTATTTATCTTCTCCGTTTGCCAAGAAAGATTTAAATTTTCATGAGCTGTTTGCTTATTCATTTTGGTAAAATCGTGTAAACTGCACCTTTCTTAGCAATTGTTACTCAAATCTGTTTCTGCAATTCATAGTTTGTCAGCTAACATGCAGCAGCACTATTTCAGATTTTTTAAAGTTTCATTTTTTTTTTTTTTTTACTGAGTTTTCAGCCCTAACTTTATATTCCCCCAACTAAGGTTTACCAAAGTTAGAAATCCTTTGAAGTGACCGTTGGTGGTGGGGGTGTCAAATATTATATCTGCATGTTACAATCTAAGCTAAGTGGTAAATACAGAAGAGGCCTTTGCTAACCTGACACCTTAAATTACTGTTGGAATTGAAAACCTAGATCTCCTGGTATGTCAGGATTTGGGCCACACACTCAGCTTTATCTAAAAGAGGTAAGCATTTTTTGTACTAAAAGGAAGGAAAAAACTGAAGCTTGGTGTTTATGCTTCAGTAACCACTGCGATAGAATCTCTTTAAGTGTAGTTCAGATGATGGGAACTTACTTTTTATAGAGCAAGATTTCAGATCCTTAAAATAGTTTGCCAGGGACGCTGAGAAATGATTGGCCAAAGAACATTAAGTTTATTGTTCATATGTATTATGTTTTGTCCATTGGTTTTGGATTTAGTTTGTTTTTGCTTTAGTAGTTAATTCTATTTTCTTGGGTGGCTCAGTTTCACAGTTTATAAGTTGAGTAAGAGATAGTTTCTTGGATCTGAGACCTAAATTTATTTTTGAGACTACATTTCTTCTTAACAGTCTTCTATTTGTAAAATCATCGTTTTTAGATTATAATACTTTTAATTTAGTATTATTGGTAAATATTATAACCACTTAAGTGATTATAATATTAGGCTAAGAGCTGAGTTATTAAAACTGCCAGTTTTGAAAACTGCAAGAAAAATGGAATCATCTAAAAGTTTTCCTAGAAAATAAGAGAAGGATCTATTAGTCTTAAAAAAAAAAAAAAAAGACGCAAAACTAAGCGAAGGACCAGTCGTTGATGATAGAGTTTTTGGTTTGTAAAATGTAATTTAAGAAAGTAAACAAACCTTTCTTTACCCAGGGCAAGCAGGGCAACCTCCATAACATGTGTGTGTTTGACTAAATGACCTCCAAAGGCCTTCTCCTTTTAAGCCCCAGAGTTTAGTGGTTATTTCTGGTGGGTCTTCATCACCCCAGGGCTTGCCTGCCTCCTTTATGCTCAGACCAGTACTGCCATACTGCAGGCTTTTCTTCCCCAGATTCTTTTTTTTTAAGATTTTATTTATTTTTGAGAGAGAATGAGACAGAGAGAGAGAGCATGAGATGGGGGAGGATGAGGGAGAAGCAGACTCCCCGCTGAGCAGGGAGCCCGATGCGGGACTCGATCCCGGGACTCCAGGATCATGACCTGAGCCGAAGGCAGTCGCTTAACCAACTGAGCCACCCAGGCGCCCAGATTCTTTTTTTTTTAAAAGATTTTATTTATTCATTTGAGACACACAGATACAGAGAGAGAGAGAGAGCATAGCAGTGGGAGAGGCAGAGGGAGAGGGAGAAGCAGACTCCCGGCTGAGCCAGGAGCCCGATGTGGGGCTCGATCCCAGGACCCTGGGATCATGACCTGAGCTGAAGGCAGGCGCTTAACCATCTGAGCCACCCAGGCGCCCCTCTTTCCCAGATTCTTATGGCAGCCCCAACCCACCTCCCCACGTGGATCCCTAAAGATATGGCTCAAATGACGGCCTTTCTTTCATAATGCCTGTGTTGACTTCCCTCTTGTTTCCTGCCTGGAAATCTCCTCATTCCTTGCTGATTCCTGTTGTATCCATTACCTTCCTCCCTGGAAGATTGACGCCTGTGCTTTTATTCTTCTCCAGATCCTTGAGGGCTCTGGGGGTTTGTATGACATGATGGTATCCTCTGTACTTACTACCAGGACTTGTGTAACTAGGAACTTGTGTAACTAGTCACGGTAGATGGTGTGAGATGTGAAAGAATGAACAAATGTATCATAACTTTGAACTTTGGAAGAGCTCTTAGAGGCTCCATAGACCACTTTCCTACCTTTTGTCAACTCTGTTATGATCATCAGCCTCACATTGCAGATGTGCTTCTCTGTTACTGGACAGGTCTTGGTTGCTAGAAAGCTAGTTTAGGCTGTATCAAAATCTGCCACTCCCCTGTTACCTGTTCTTGGTTATACTCCTTGAAGCAACATGAGTTAAGTCTGTTTCTTCTCCACATAATAGCTTTCATTTCCTAGGACAGTCATCAAGCCTTCTGTAGATTTATTGATAAATTAACTTATTAAACCCTTTCTTTAGTTAGATACCAGTACCATGAGGGTACTGTTGAAAAGACTGTATGTTCCCCACACTTCCAGGGCTCAGTCTAATAGAGGGCCAGAATGTTACAAAGTGAGGCCAGTTATGCTGGAAGTATGTAAACAGGCTAGATCCTTTGTCCCCTCATGGTTTTTTTTTTTTTTTTTTTTTTAAAAAGATTTTATTTTATCTTTTAAAAAAGATTTTTTTATTTATTTTAGAGAGAGAGCCAGCAAAAGTGCGCAAGCTTGGACTTGCAGGGGGGAGGGGCAGAGGGCGAGAGAATCTCAAGCCAATTCCGTGCTGAGTGCAAAGTCTGTGGGGCTCCATCTCACGACCCTGAGATCAAGACCTGAGCTGAAACCAAGAGTTAGATGCTTAACCGACTGTGCCACCTAGTCGCCCCAAGATTTTATTTTTTTAAAGTAATTCCTACACCCAACATGGGGCTCAAACTTATAACCCCTAGGTCAAAAGTCCCATGCTCTACCAACTGAGCCAGCCAGGTGCTCCCTCCCCTCATGGTTTAATCAGATTTCCCCATGCTGCTTTCTTTAGGCAAATGCAATGTCTGAAATGAAACAATTTGCTGTGACCTGACCAGAGTATACAGCTGTTGTCTTAGGTTAAGAAACTGTATCAAGAGTTTTCAAACTTTGTTGTACATTCTGGCTCTGCCACTTACTAGCCCTGTGACTTTGGGCCATGGGCCTGTTAAATCATCTCTTCCTATTTAATAATTTCATCTATAAAACAAGGGCAAGGGGAGGGCAGTGTTAACAGTAGTACCTACTTACAGGGTTGTAAGGATTAAATGAGATAATATTCGTCAAGTGCTGAGAGTGGTGACTGACATATAGTAAGTGGGTATACATGGTATTCCTACTATGTATTTGTTATAGGAGTTAATATTAATAACAACATAGTGTAAGAAGCAATAATCAAGTCACAGAATCACTTGAGTTTGTTAAAATACAAATGGTCTGACCTTATTTATTCCTGTCCACCCAGAGATTTTGGTCAGTTAAGTCTGGGAGACCTGGACA
This sequence comes from Neomonachus schauinslandi, assembly GCF_002201575.2. Lineage (NCBI taxonomy): Eukaryota > Metazoa > Chordata > Mammalia > Carnivora > Phocidae > Neomonachus > Neomonachus schauinslandi. Next base: position 90,547,604 of record NC_058405.1, read on the forward strand.
GCCTCAGTTTTAGCAATCCTCAGGTGCTTCTTGAAAAAAACCCCAAAACCCTAAAGTTTGAGAACCCTGCAGTCTGTTAATTTTGTTAGTGATTGCATTTGCTTTTACAAATTAAAAAAATTACCAAGTAATGAATAGATTCTCCTGAAAGATTGAAACATTGCAGAGGCACCTGGGTGGCTCAGTGGGGAGCCTGCTTCTACCTCTCCCGCTGCCATTTCCCCCAGCTTGTGCTCCTCTGTCAAATAAATAAAAAAGATCTAAAAAAAAAAAAAAAAAGATTGAAACAATGCAGATAAAGGGAAGGGCTTGGCCCCAGATCTCAGGCCCCCCTGGGAGGCATATCCATCCACTTATCACTTTGAAATGTATCCTTCTAAACAACTGTTCCCCTTTTTGGTAGCTACACATAGATGAGTGTCTTCTTAATAATAAATAATAGCCAGATTTAAGGGAAAAAACCCTCGATTTTGAAAGCACTTTTACATTTGTAATCTTCTTTGCTCCCTTCAGACTCCTGTGAGGTAGATAGGGAAGATAACATCATTATCCTATCAATTTACAAATGAGAAACTAAGACTTGCAAGTTAAATCCCAGTCTGAGATAGAACCCGGAGGAGAGCCGGGCCTTCTATTTCTCAACTTAAATGTTCTTTTCCTGTCAGCTGGCTCTTAGCTTCATAATTTTGTTGGATTATTGAAGTTATGGTTCAGGAAATCTTATGATCTTTTTGCCTTGTGAATAGCTAGCTGCCAAACCAGATTTCCTCCTATCTTTTAGTGTGTTTCTACTTGCTTTTAAAAAAGTGTAAATTCAAAGTTTCATAGTTAACGCGTATCTGGGAAGATTGATCTTTTTTTTTTTTTTTTTAAAGATTTTATTTATTTATTTGAGAGAGAGAGAATGAGAGACAGAGAGCATGAGAGGGGGGAGGGTCAGAGGGAGAAGCAGACCCCCCGCCGAGCAGGGAGCCCAATGCGGGACTCGATCCCGGGACTCCAGGATCATGACCTGAGCCGAAGGCAGTCGCTTAACCAACTGAGCCACCCAGGCGCCCAAGATTGATCTTTTTGTGAAAAAAATCCAAAACTGGCCTTGGGACTGTTACCATGGTACATTTGGGTGAGTTTACGTTTGTTCAGGATAGCTGAATCCACTTTCCACCTGTCTCTGTAAGTGTTTCCAGTTAACTTTCCAAGCAGAATCAGTTAAATTTATTTATAGTCTTATTATAATAACAAAGCAATAACAGAAACTTGAGAGACCAGAGAGGGAAAAGCCACATCAAACCATCCTAACACAAGCTATTATTTCTTAATGTATCACCTTTGAAGCTGCCCATATGTTTGTACTTTTCAGTAAGTAATATTAGGTCTTGCATGTTTTGTGACTGTTTTCCATGTAATGACAGACTACGTATCATTGAAGTTTTTTAATAGCTTTGTCTTATTTGAGATGATATGGCAAATTTTGGGAAACTGGGATCCTTGACATGTAAGTATCTTTTTTTTTTTTAAGTTTACTTATTTATTTAAGTAATCTCTACACCCAACGTGGGGCTCGAACTCATGACCCCAAGATCAAGAGTCTCATGCTCTTCTGACAGCCAGCCAGGTGCCACTTTTTTTTAAATTATGTGTACTACAACACGGTGACTATCTTTTTGCATATAGTTTGCTTCTTTTGTGTTGTTGCTTTAGGATAAATTCAAAGAAGTGAGTATTGGGTGATTTTTGATACACATTGTCTGATTGCTGACCAAAAAGTTGTACCAGTTAATAATTTTCCCAGCACCCTAAGAATGTTATCAGTTCCATAAAAATATTACCAACTTCTGGGAATATATTTTTTGATACTGTGAGAGATGTGGAATGGCACATTATTTTTATTTTTCATTTATTTTAAAAAAGAATAAGCAGTAATGATGAACTTTTATATGAACCAACTGTATGCAATTTGTATTGGGCATTACACGCGGGTGATCTTGCTTCCTTAGTTTTCACTCTTGCCCCGCATTGCTAAAGCTATTGCATTTCCAGGTAGATGTGGAGGAAATGCTCCCTTTGCTTTGTTGGACAGAATAGTCTTATTTGTCAACATTAGAATGTAATCTTATTACATTTTCATCTCCTACCTCCAAGAGCTTTTTGTGCTCAAGGACCCTGCTTGAAATATTTAGTAATCAGAATGTCTGGTGGTGCGGGTGAGGCATCTGCTTTTTAAACAGCTTTCCCGAGTGATTCTGAAGCCAGAGTTTGAGAGCTGCCTCGGGACTACCTTCTAGCTCATTTTCTGCTTAGTTTCTTCCCATAGTGTGTCTTTCCTGTGGGTAGAGGCCGACTTTGTTATGAACGGTTGCTCAGACATGCTAACAGAGGCCTGTTGTACAGAGCGAATGAATTGTGTAGCAGTGCCCTTCCTGATGTAGAGTAGCCGGGTTCATTCTAGGAACAATTAGCCAGTCTTTCTAACAGTAGTTGAACTGCATAAAAACAGCTCCTTCTCTGAAGTCTTCTCATGGTTGCTGGTGACTGTGTTTTATTTCAGTTCTGAGAGTCATAGAGCTCTCCAGACTCAAACCATATCCTGCTCAGCCTTTGGTTGGCCCAAGGGTGGTCGGTAGACCCAGTGTCACAATGGCAACAGTCACCATGGATTGAACACCCAACTTTTTATAGGTGTGCGTTTGCCAGCTCTTAGAGCAACATTTATTTATTTATTTTTTAAAAGATTTTATTTATTTGACAGAGACACAGCGAGAGAGGGAACACAAGCAGGGGGGAGTGGGAGAGGGAGAAGCAGGCTTCCTGCCGAGCGGGGAGCCCGACGTGGGGCTCGATCCCAGGACGCTGGGATCATGACCTGAGCTGAAGGCAGACGCTTAATGACTGAGCCACCCAGGCGCCCCTTAGAGCAACATTTAAAGGCAGATGCCATTTTCATTTTACAATGAGAGGAAGCTGAGGTTTTGGAAAGTTGAATTATTTGTCCACAGTCATACAGCTGCAGAGTTTGGCTCTCAGATTCTTCAGCTTCCTTTCCATTTAATTCTGTTTTTCCAGCACAGTTTATTCCTCGTTCGTGAAAGGTCAGTGGGCTGTCTTGGGAGAAAGTCTGCTCCCAGCATCTGGTGGCATCTAGAGATGCCTCCTTACTAGTCAAGAAGGTTGTAGAGCTCTAAGCTTCCCAGGAGGGTTTCCGTGAAGGTTAGATCAGGTGACTTACAGTTTTTTAGATTTGAGTCCCTGATTTGAAATCTACCCTTGGAAATCCAGGTCACTGAAGACATGATATAAACCTTTTTTTTCTTTTTAATTTATTTTTTATTGTGGTTAAAATATATATAACATAAAATAGGCCATTTTAACCATTTTTTAGGAATACCAGTCAGGGCATTACTTACATTCACACTGTTGTGCAACCATCATCAGAGTCAGCTTCCAAATCTTTTCCATCACTCCAAACAGAAACACTGTAACCATTAAGCCTTAAATCTCCTTCCTCCCTCTCCCTCAGTCCCTGGTAATTTATAATCTATTTTCAGTCACTACAAATTGCCTATTCTAGATATTTCATGTAAGTGTAATCATATAATATCTGTCCTTCTATGATTTATTCATTTAGCATAATGTGTTCAAGATTCATTCATGTTGTAGGATTATCAGAATGTTATTCTTTTTTAATTGGTGAGTAATATTTCATTGTATGTATATACTACATTTTGTTTATCCTCTCATTTGTTGATAGAACTTGGGTTGTTTCCACTTTTTGACTATTGTGAATAATGCTGCAGTGTATATTGGTTTACAAATTTCCGTTTGAGTCTCTGTTCTCAATTCTTTTTGGTATATACCTAGGACTAGAATTAACTGGGTTGCGTGGTAATTCTTTGTTTAGCTTTTTGTGGACTCATTGAACTTTCCCAGGGTGGCTGTACCATTTGCCCCCCAGTGGCAGTGTGTACAATGGTTTCAGTTTCTCCATATCTTTGCAAACACTTGCTGTTTTCAGTTATTTTATTTTTAAAGTTATAGCCATTCTAATATTTTGAAACAGTATCTCACTGTGGTTTTGATTTGTTTTTCCATGATGATTAAGGTGTTACCTTTTTTGGGTAAATATCTATTCAAGTCCTTTGCTCAATATTAGATTGCATTGCTTGTCTTTTTGTTGTCGAGTTAGTTTTAGGGGTTCTTATATATTCTGGATATTAAACTCTTACCAGATATGTGATGTGCAAGTATTTTCTCCCATTCATTCTGTAGGTTGTCTTTACATTTTCTTGATCATGTTCTTTGATGCACAAAAGTTGTTAATTTTGATGAAGTCCAATTAATCTGTTTCTTTTTTTTTTTTAAGATTTTACTTATTTGACAGAGAGAGACACAGCGAGGGAGGGAACACAAGCAGGGGGAGTGGGAGAGGGAGAAGCAGGCTTCTGGTGGAGCAGGGAGCCCGATGTGGGGCTTGATCCCAGGACCCCGGGATCATGGCCTGAGCCAGAGGCAGACACTTAATGACTGAGCCACCCAGGCTCCCCAATCTGTTTGTTACTTCTGCTGCTTATGCTTTTGGTGTCATAGCTAAGAATCCATTACCAATCTGAGGTTATGAAGACTTACTCCTATGTTTTCTTCTTATGTTTTATAGTTTTAGCTCTTACATTTAGATTGTTGATTCATTTGAGTTAATTTTTTTTTACATGGTGTGAGGTAGGGATCCAACTTCCTTGTTTGCATGTGGATATACAGTTGTCCCAGCACCATTTGTTGAAGACTGATATAAGTGTTTTAATTACTTATTTTCTGTGTCACTCACTGGCATTTATATATATATATATTTAAAGATTTTATTTATTTATTTGACAGAGAGAGAGACAGCGAGAGAGGGAATACAAGCAGGGGGAGTGGGAGAGGGAGAAGCAGTCTCCCTGCTGAGCAGGGAGCCCGATGCGGGGCTCGATCCCAGGACCCTGGGATCACGACCTGACCCGAAGGCAGACGCTTAACGACTGAGCCACCCAGGCGCCCCTGGCATTTGTATTTTGCTTTAGGTATCTGATTTCACTGCCTACCCTCCTTTATCCTTACCCCTTCTCCCCCCACCCCCCCCACCCCCATTTTCTTTCTTTGAACAGGATACATGGATATTTTGTGTATGTTATAGCTTTGCTGCTTGACATATGGCAGACACTTAATAAATGTGAGTTCCCTTTCTTCCTTTTAATTTTGTATAGTTACTTTTAAGTGGTTTGTGTTTCAAAACAGATTGTGAGGACCTTCAGGGTCGGGTATATATATTTCTTTGTTTCCCCGTTTCCAACCCTCTCTTGTCTCCCCCCACCCCCATCACTCTAGTGCCCAGTGTAGTACCATGCAAGTGATGTCCTTACCTTTTATTGATTGAATTATAAAGCTGAATATAGATCTTTGTGGTTACGTTTGGATAATTGCAGAAAATTCTTAAAAAATCAATAATCAGTATTTTGTGAAGTTCTTCATGATTTTAAATGCAACCTAACTGAAGTTTACCCAAGTATCTTATGTCACATACAAAAAAATTCCAAAGGCATTTGAAAGACCTAGATGCTATATCAATCCTCACATTTGGGAAAATAACTTAAAACTACATGCATTTAAACCATGTATCCTGTTTCAAGGGAAGAAAACAGGGTGGGCGGGTGGTAAGGATGAAGGAGGGTAGGGAGGGTTCGTTTTATGGATGACTGGAAAATTTTTAACTTGTTATTTAAGATTATGATAAGTTTTATATTGGGAATTTTACTCATTTTAGGGGTGATTTTTTTTTTTTTTAAGATTTGATTAATTTATTTGACAGAGAGAGACACAGCGAGAGAGGGAACACAAGCAGGGGGAGTGGGAGAGGGAGAAGCAGGCTTCCCGCCGAGCAGGGAGCCCGATGTGGGGCTCGATCCCAGGACCCTGGGGATCATGACTTGAGCCGAAGGCAGATGCTTAACGACTGAGCCACCCAGGTGCCCCTTAGGGGTGATTTTTATATATTTAGTTTTATAGTTTTAGCTTTTATATTTAGATTGTTGACCCATTTTGATTTGCATTTTTGACAAATGCTGTTAGTTAAAAAATTATTTGAAGTTTGTGCAACAGTGTATATTACTCTTCTAACAAAAATATTAAATATCATTAAAAAATTCTTTTGCCTAGAAATTCTAAAAGTTAACTAGGGAAGAGGTATCTGAATTTTCTTTCTGGGTCTGTATTATCAGATTTCCCCCCATCACACTCTTTAGTGTTCAGTAGGGTCTAATATTACTTGTCTTGAGTGATCAGACCTCCCTCAGGAGTCCATTTTGTAATCTACCATCCAGACGTCAGTGAAAGGAAGGCCCAGTTTGAAGACTGGCCTTTGGTGTTTTGTTTTCCACTAGGTTTTGACTCTTAAATAGGTATTTCTTAGTATGTTGTTAAATAAACACTTTCATCATATGAGATACTGATTATTCTTCCCCTGTTTATTGTAGCAGTTCCTTATTATTAATAGTGAAAACAAAAAAAGGAATTATTTTATTCTTTTATTTTCTAGTTTCAAGCAACATAACAACATCAGCGAGGTCAGAGCAAATCCAGTATTTGACATGCTTTCAGGATAATTGTCAGCCAACGAAGAGATTCAAGAGCTTGAACTCCCTTAGTCGGAATAATGGTTTATTCCCGGGAGAGTAGGAAGAAACGATGCGGACTGTTTTCTTTCACTACCTCTGGCCCTATTTACAGAGAAGTTGGCCTGGTATGAATCTGAATCTACAGCCATATATCTGTATACATAAAGATGGACCCAACTTCTCTGTAAATACAGCCAGAGGTACTATATAGCTGTATCTATACACACAAAATTTGATTCAGGAAGTGTCTTTGTCATTTAATATATCACCCTTCAGACATGGGATCCCATGCTGGGGGCGGGGGGTAGGTCTTTAAAAAGAAATGCTCTCAGTGTCCCATTGCCCTCTGTGCAGCTGATTTGGGCTTATAGTTATGGTATTTTAGCCTGATCCTGATTGGGTTTACCTATTAGTAGAGAATGGCATGCCAAGGAGATTTCCTTTGGCCTGTGACTGCATTTTTAAAGTGAACATGATGGGAAAAGCTTTCCATTCTCTCATGCCTTTTAGAACTTGGAGGAGGTTTCTGAAATTGCCAAAGGAACATTCGTTTGGACTAAGTAACAATACTTAGACTACTTAAGACTACCCTGTATTTTCCTTCCTTCCTTCCTTCCTTCCCTCCTTCCCTCCTTCCTTCCTTTTGCTTTATGTATCTTGAAAATCATTCTATGTGAGTACATTGAAGATTTCCTCATTGGGGTGCCTGGGTGGCTCGGTCCGTTAAGTGTCTGCCTTTGGTTCAGGTCATGCATGATCCCAGAGTCCTGGGATGGAGTCCTGCATCGGGCTCCCTGCTCAGTAGGGAGTCTGATTCTCCCTCTGCCCCTCCCCCCTGCACTCTCTCTCTCTCTCTCTCTCTCTCTCTCTCTCTGTCTCACTCAGTCTCTCTGTCAAATAAATAAATCATTTTTTTTTTAAGATTTATTTATTTGACAGAGAGAGTGAGTACAGGCGGTACAGAGAGTGGAAGGGAGAGGGAGAAGCAGGCTCCTGCTGAGCAAGGAGCCCGATGTGGGGCTGGATCCCAGGACTCTGGTATCATGATCTGCCAAAGGCAGATGTTTACCCGACAGCCACCCAGCTGCCCCATAAATAAAAATCTTAAAAAAAAAAAAAAAAAAAGACTTCTTCGTTGTGGGATTTTCTTGTTTGTTTTGTTTTGTTTTGTTTTTGAGTAGGCTCCATTTCCAGTGTTCAGCCCAATGTGAGGCTTGAACTCATGACCCTGAGATCTAGACCTGAGCTGAGATCAAGAGTCAGATGCTTAAGTGACTGAGCCACACAGGCGCCCCTTCTCATTGTTTTTTTTTTAAATGAAGAGTATGGCTGAATAGTATGCCATTGTATGGCATACCATAATTTACCTGGCCCTCTGTTGAGGAACATTTAGTTTTTTCTAGTCTTTTGCTTTTATAAATAATGCTAGTAAGAATAATCCTATAATAATTTATTTTGCACATGTATGAATAAATTCCCATAAGTTGACATTTTGGGTTGAAAGTTATGTACCTTTAAAATTTTGAGAGATATTGCCAAATCATCCATCTTAAAGGTTGTTTTTTTCTTTTAAGATTTTATTTATTTGAAAGAGAGAAAGAGAAAGTAGCAGGGAGAGGAGCAGAGGGAAAGGGACAAGGAGACTGTGCTGAGTGCGGAGCCCGACGCGGGGCTGGATCCCATGACCCTAACACCACAACCTGAGCCGAAATCAAGAGTCGGAGGCTTAACTGACTGAGCCACCCAGGCGCCCGCATCTTAGAGGTTTTAACAAAACCCAGCCTGCAGTATGAGAATCCTGTAGTTAATACATTTAAAAATATAATTTTGTAAAAGTATATGACTGTTTCGTCATATGTCATTTTTCAGTTAACATGTGGCTATGCTTCAGTGATAAAAAGAACCAATCAAGCACTTGTCTTCATCTCATTACTTGTTTGTTTTTTGTTTTTGATTTTGCAAAGATTCCATGGCTGGATAGGAAATTTAGAAATAAGCTTTGCTTCCTTATATGTTACCAAGGCTGCCTTCTAGAGAGGAGTACCAGAGATGGACAATTTGCTGAATAACTGGCTCTTTTTATAGTTTCCAATTTTTTTGAAGCTCTACACAGGGCTTGAACTTATGACCCCGAGATCAAGAGTCACTTGCTCTACCCACTGAGTCAGCCAGGCCACCCTATAGTTTTTAATTCTTGCAGTAAGTGATGATGCCTATGGTTTCATGATTGCAATTAAATTTGACTTTACAAACAACTTTCTGGCATTTATTGTCTATAATACGGTTTAACTAGAAAGAATACTATACTTTTTTAATGTTTTAAAATTTATATTCCTTTGACTGATAATATGTAAATGGTCAAAAAACTTAAAAGGTACACAAGGCTAGAGAGTGAAATGTCAGTCTTCCTCTACCTTTTCATTTAAAGGTTGTTGATAGATGTTTCCAAATTGCCCTAGATAGTTATGAATTTTATTCTTATCTGTGTATTAAATCATGTTCTCAACTGATGTTTTTGTTTAAATGGAGGATTAGAGTGAGGGTTACATCTTTTGATATTTTAAAGAAGCTGTGTTAGTGATGGGTAGGAATAGTTGTGTTGGAAAAATACAGAGGCAGTGACAACTCAGTTTGGAAACTGAGCATCTGTGGGTATGATTCAGTATATACTAACATGGTTAAGGCACAGATATCTTTTTGTTTTTCTTGTGGAATTTTTTTCTTAAATCCATAAAATATGAACGGAAAAATGTCATTTTAGTAATAGCAGTGTTCTGTTATAATTGATCTGAGAAATAGAATTTTCCCTAACTTTATGTGTAAGCTTAGTAGAGACTTAAAGTCTGTATGCTTGAAATACGGTTTCAGTGGGGCGGGTGGGAAGCCGTATGTAAAGCTTTTCAGTAGTCTTTGTCATTGCTTGGCTGATTTTCCAAATTATCTTTCTCTGCTACTTCACTTTATTGCATTAGAAAGATTTGAGGCCAAACCTAATACCATCTGATTTGTCAATGAATAAATGAATCTCTAAAGCCCTCTGATCAGTTCTCTATCTTCAGCAAGCACAGGACTCCTTATTATCGAAGGCTCTGTGACTATGTGGGATTTCCCAGTTGATCAGATTCTGTGTCTTCAGTATGAATCTTGCTGGAGCCAGGAATGGAAGCAAGGGATTGGCAGGGTGAGAGTAAGCAAAGCATGTGTTTTCATGCCAGCGCACAAGTAAGACAGAGTTCTGCCCAATGGTGCCCTTGTATTTGTTTCATTGGTGCAGTCTTTCCTTTTTCCCGGTTTATTAGGGAGTCATCAGAAAAGTAGTCTTGGGCGCCTGGGTGGCTCAGTTGGTTAAGCGACTGCCTTCGGCTCAGGTCATGATCCTGGAGTTCCGGGATCGAGTTCCGCATCGGGCTCCCTGCTCGGCGGGGAGCCTGCTTCTCCCTCTGACCCTCCCCCCTCTCATGTGCTCTCTCATTCTCTCTCTCTCAAATAAATAAATAAAATCTTTAAAAAAAGAAAAGAAAAGAAAAGTAGTCTTACAGGAAAGCACCTTGATATACTGTGTTAGAAAAGATTGCTCACTCGTCTTCTTCCCCAGTGAACCTGGAGCTTGTTGAAGGCAGTGCTGGCTGGCACAATAGGTATTTAGTGGACTTAGGAACCGAGTACGAAGAGCCTGTCCACATCACGTGTATCTTTTCACTTTTTTTCTTCTTTATATTTTGGAATAATTATAGATTCACAAACAGTTGCAAAAATGGTACAGAATTTCTGTTTATCCTTTACCTAGTGTCCCCCAATGGTTATGCATTCCCCTTTTTTCTTTCTCTCTTTTTCCTTTTTATGATCATGGCTTTGGCTTGCCATCAGTATCTATGGGAAATACTAAACCCTCTGAACTAAAGATTGCTGATTACTCTCCTCGAGTTACTTGTGGGGATGCATATCGTTCTTCCTCTTCATTTGTTCTTGATGAAGCACTTGCTTAGTATGTGGTGCTGTGCCAGGTTCTAGTGGCTTCTCTCAATTCAGGCTCTCTTATTTTGGTAACATTAAGTATGGTGGATATATCCTTCCTTTGTGGATCTTTTTTGTAAATTATATATACATGTCTACAGTACTCAGAGACCTGTGTGTGTTGGTGAGGAGTACCTGTGACTTGGTGGAAATAGTCCCGGATTTGGAGTTAGACGCTCAGGTTCAAATCCTGATTCTCTTTCATACTTGCTGGGTAACGTGGGAGTTACTTTGCTTCTGAATCTGTTAACTTTTCTGTAAAATAGTATGAGGGTAATAGTCATATAGAGAGGTTTTATGGGTTGATAAAAGTAGCATTTGTAGAATTACTTAGTGAATTGGAAAGTATTGTTTCAAATGTGAAGTTGCCTTGCTTATTCTAAATTGCTGAAATGAAAGCTGAATTTTGAACTACTTCTTAATAGCTTGACTTTGTGCAGTAACAGGAAAAACTCTCCCTGCTTCTGTCCCCCAAGTCTTTTTATGCCTTCTGTCTTCACATTGACTAACCAGTACTTAATAGGGTTTTTTCTTTTTTCAACTGGGTGTAACCCAGCTCCCTTGAGAAATTTGGGATGGCCATGTCAGCTGTCATGCTATCAAATGACATATCAAATGCTTGCCTCTCTTCTTATTCACCTAAGTCTGGGGATTTCATGTTTCAGAAACCTCTTAAAAAATATCTCATGCAAGTATCTTTTTGGCTTACCTTTTTTGCAGGTTTTGCTCTTAGAAACCAACTCTTTTTTTTTTTTTTTTAAAGATTTTATTTATTTGACAGAGAGAGATACAGTGAGAGAGGGAACACAAACGGGGAGTGGGAGAGGGAGAAGCAGACTTTCCTCTGAGCAGGGAGCCCAATGCGGGGCTCAATCCCAGGACCCTGGGATCATGACCTGAGCCAAAGGGAGATGCTTAACGACTGAACCACCCAGATGCCCCAGAAACCAACTCTTAATATGGTACCAGAACTGAGATTTTTTTTCAAAGGGGAGACCTGATTTTTTTTTTAAGATTTTATTTATTTATTTATTTATTTATTTATTTATTTATTTAAGAGAGACAATGAGAGAGAGAGAGCATGAGAGGGGAGAGGGTCAGAGGGAGAAGCAGACTCCCTGCTGAGCAGGGAGCCCGACGTGGGGCTCAATCCCGGGACTCCAGGATCATGACGTGAGCCGAAGGCAGCCACCCAACCAACTGAGCCACACAGGCGCCCCAAGACCTGATTTTTTAAATATGTAAATATGGGATATATGTAAGCAGTATAAAAAGTAGGGGATACCATGAAAAATTTAAGATTTAGGTAATGGAAAATTTTTTTCTTAAACGTGGTCTAGGTACAGACAGATTCTTAAATTATTAAGGGACAGACATATATAGAATCATGCACCAAGTAGCAACAGAATACACGTGGTTCTCAAGTGCATGTGGAACATTCTCCAGGATAGACCATCTGTTAGACATAAAACAAGACTCAATAAATTTAAAAGGATGAAAATCATTCAAAGTTTATTCTCTTTCTGATCACAATAGAATGAAGTTAGATATCAATAATAGAGAGAAATTGGGAAACTAAACAACAGACTCCTAACTCATCAGTGAGTAAAAGAGGAAATTACAAAGAAAATAATAAAATATTCTGAGATGGTTGAAAACGAAAACACACCATCCCATGGTGGCAATGGTTGCACAACGGTGTGAATGTACTTAATACCACTGCATTGTACATTTAAAAGTGGTAAATCTTATGTATGACTTACCACAATGTAAAAAAAACAAAACTCATTCATTGTTCAACAATGTTTATTGAATGCCTACTATACTCCATGCCAAAAAATAAAACAACATACCATAATTTAGGGAATGCAGTGAAAGCATTGCTCAGAAGGAAATTTATAGCTTTAAATACTTCAATTAAAGAAGGATCTTAAGGGCACCTGGGTGGCTCAGTTGGTTAAGCGACTGCCTTCAGCTCAGTTCATGATCCTGGAGTCCCTGGATTGAGTCCTGCATCGGGTTCCCTGCTTGGCGAGGAGCCTGCTTCTCCCTTTAACCCTCCCCCCTCTCATGTACTCTGTCTCTCTCTCTCATTCTCGCTCTCTCAAATGAATAAATAAATCTTTAAAAAAAAAAAAGAAGGATCTTAAATCAATACCTAAACTTCCATCTTAAGAAATTAGTAAGAGAACATAATAAACCAAAAGCAAGCAGAAGAAAAAAAATAAAGACTAGATTAGAAATAAGTGATAGAGAAAAATAGCAGTGAAAATCAACAGACCAAAAATTGAAAAGATACTGACCAAGAGAAACAGAGTAAAGATTCAGATTAATAAAATCAGAAATGAAAGAGAGGACATCACTACTGTCCTTACAGAAATAAAAAAGATGTAAGGGATACTAGGAACAATTATATGCCAACAAATTAAATAACTTAGATGAAATTATGCATTTATAGAAAGGCTCTGCTGCGATTGGCTCAAGAAAAAGATAGACAGTCTGAATATATCAATAATAAGTGAAGAGGTTGAGTTAACAATCAAGAAACATCCCACAAAAAAGAGCCCAGGCTCAGATGACTTCACATTTGGTGAGTCTATCATATCTACCAAATGCAAATTCTTCAGAGACTCTTTCAAAATAAAGAGGAGGATGAAATGCATTGAGCATGTTATTACTGTGTTACAAAAGCCATACGAAGACATCACAAGAGAATTACAGACCAGTGTTTTTTCTGAATATATACGGAAAAAATCAACAAAATGCTAGCAAACTGAATCTAGGACTATATCAGAAGGATTATATACTATGACCAAGTAGCATTTATATCAGGAATACAAGGTTGATCTAATATCTGAAAATCAATGTAATATACCATATTAATAGAATAAAGGATAAAAACCATATTATCCTCTCAAAAGCTGAAGGAAAAGCATTTGACGAAGTCCAACACCTTTTTATGATAAAAACTCTCAACAGACTAGAAATAGAAGGGAACTTCCTTAATGTGATAAAGGCCAGATATCCACAGCTGATGTCATAGTTAATGATAAAAGATGGAATGCATTCTCCCCAAGATCAGGAACAAGACCCTTCTATTCAACATTGTACTGGAGGTTCTAACCAGGGCAATTACGCAAGAAAAAGAAATAAAATGCATCCAGATTGGAAAAGAAGTAAAACCATATTTGCACATGACATGATCTTGTATATAGAACATCCTATTAGAACTGATAAAGGAGTTTAGCAGGGTTGAAGGATGTAAAATCAATAAACAAAAATCAGTTGTATTCCTATATACTTGCAATGAATAGTTCAAAAATGAAACTAAAAACAATCCCATTCACAATAGCTATAAAACGAATAAAAATACTTAGGATAAAGTTAACAAAAAAAGTATAAATCTTATACTCTGAAAACTATAAAACATCATTGAAAGAAATTAAAGATCTAAGTAAATGGAAAGACAGCCTATGTTCATGGATCAGATTACCTAATATTGTTAAAGATGGCAGTACTTCCCAAGTTGATCTACATATTTGGTACACTCACTGTTAAAATGCTAGCTGCCTGTTTTGTAGGAATTGACAGGCCTCTCTTAAAATTCATATGGAAATACAAGGAGGTCCCTTGTATTTCCAGAATAGTCAAAACAATCTGGAAAAAGAACAAGGTTGGAGGACTTTCATAACTTACCATAAAGCTATAGTACTCACAACAGTCTGGTACTGATATAAGAATAGGCACAATACATCCGTGGAATAGAATGTAAGTCCAGAAATGAAATCTTACTTTTATAGTCAATTGATTTTCAACAAGGATGTTAAGACAATTCAATGGGGGAAAGAATGGTTCTTTTCTTTTTCTTTCTTTCTTTCTTTCTTTCTTTCTTTCTTTCTTTCTTTCTTT
>NC_058405.1:90562180-90579715 GCF_002201575.2 Neomonachus schauinslandi
TTTCTTTCTTTCTTTCTTTCTTTCTTTCTTTCTTTCTTTCTTTCTTTCTTTCTTTCTTTCTTTCTTTCTTTCTTTCTTTCTTTCTCTCTCTCTCTCTCTCTCTCTCTCTTAAGATTTATTTATGAGAGAGAGCACAACACACAGTGGGAGGGGCAGAGAGAGAATCCTTAAGCAGATTCCCCGATGAGTGCAGGACTCAGTCTCACCATCTATGAGATCACAACCTGAGCCGAAACCAAGAGTCCATTGCTCAACCAACCGAGCCACCCAGGCACCCCCGGAAGAATGGTCTTTTCAACAAATGGTGCTGGGACGAGTGGATATCCACATGCAAAAGAATGAATTTGGACACTTTTCTCATTTGTGTGTACAAATGAATTCAAAATTAATCACAGAACTAAATGTAAGATCTGAAACTGTTAAACTCTTAGTAGAAAACAGGTGTAAATCTTTATGACCTTGGATTAGGCAATATTTTCTTTTCTTTTTCATTGTGGTAAAATAGGCAGTGATTTCTTTGGTATGATATTGAAACATAAGCAACAGAAGAAAAAACAAATGGACTTCATCAAAATTGAGAACTTTATATTTCAAATGACACCATCAAGAAAGTGAAAGCACACTCCACAGAATGAGAGAAAATACTTGGAAATCATATATTTAATAAAGGACTTTTATCTAAAAACTCTTACAGTCAACAGTAAAAAGACAAATAACCCAATTAAAAAATAAACAAAGGATTTAATTAGACATTTCTCCAAAGAAAATGTTCAAATGGCTATGCCCATGAAGAGAAGTTCAGTGTCCTTAGTCATTAGGGAAATGCAAATCAAAACCACAATGGGATGCCATTCCACACCCACTAAAATGGCTGTAATAAATAGACAATAAGTGTTGCTGAAGCTGTAGGGAAATTCATGTATTGCTTGTGGGAATGTAAAATGTTGTAGACATTTTGGAAAATAGTTTGGCAGTTCATCCAAGAGTTAAACATAGTTACCATATCCTATATTCTAGTTAACACCTATTTGTGTATCGAAGAAAATTAAAACCATCTCCACACAAAACTTGTTCAGGAATGTTCGTAGTACCATTATTTATTATAGCCAAAAAGTAGAAAGGATCCAAATATCCATCAACAGGTAAGTTAATGAGCAAATATGGTATATCTTTACGATAGAGTATTATTCAGCCATAAAAAGGAATGAAGTATTGATACATGCTATAACATGGATAAGCCTTGAAAATAGTATGCTGAGTGAAAGAAGCAAGACACAAAAGGCCACATATTTTATGACTTCACTTACATGAAATGTCCGGAATAGGCAAATCCATTTGGTCAGAAAGTAGATTATTGGTTTTCATGGCCTTAGGGGAGGGCTTTGGGGAGTGACTGCTAAAGGATAGGAGGTTTTATATTTGAGGTAATAAAAATGTTCTTTAACAGTGGTGATGGTTGCACAACCTTGGGAGTATAATAAAAACTGTTGAATTATACTCACTGTAAGAGGGTGAACTTAATGGTATGTGAATTGTATCTTGGTAAAGCTGTTACTAAAAAAATCATGTAAGGAGTTTAGGTTTAGTGATCTGTTTTTCATTAGTATAGTAAACAAGTAAAAAAGAGATACTGTTTGACCAGGACTGTGAAAGGATAATGAAGCTCTGAAAAATACTACAGAAGTCAAGTATTGCTAGATTGAGTAGAAATTTACATCCCCTCTTTCTAGATGAGCCAACTTATCAGTCTCATTCTGTTTCTAACGAGGCTCCTCTCCCCAGTAAGCTGGTTCTCTGCTGAGGTCTCTTGTCTTCATGTAAGATCCTTCCTTGGGAAGCTGCAATCTATATATTATGATTCTCTCTCTCCTCCCCGGGGTAACTGTGTTGTTGAGGTAACACTTTGGTATGCTAATGCTCACAGCAGTCTTGTGTATATGTTAAATATTTTGCATTGGGAGAAGAAGAGTCAGCAGTGAATAGTGAGATGTTTTCAGTTAGTTTTGGTCTTATAGTTCTTGCATGAATAAAATTGGGTGTTATTAAATAACTGCTCTTCTGTTTTGAGACTTTTAAAAGCTTTATCTCTTCTTTTGAAAAAATATAAAAAGTAGAAGAAATTTTTAAGAAGTAGGACAGAAACTCATAAACCTATTACTCGGAGGCCACACTTTATTTTTTTATTTTTTATTTTTTATTTTTAAAAAGATTTTATTGACACAGAGAGAGATAGAGAGAGAGTGCAAGCAGGGGGAGTGGCAGGCAGAGGGAGAAGCAGGCTCCCCACTGAGCAAGGATCCCACGACCCTGGGATCATGACCCAAGCCAAAGGCAGCTGCTCAACGGACTGAGCCACCCAGGCGCCCCCAGGGGCCACACTTTAATACTTTACATATTCTATTTTTTTTCTATAATTCTTTCTACATGTAAGCTATATATATCGTACTATATATGTATAATTTAATATAATTTCACATCCTAATTTGTTTAGTTAATGAACAGTTTTATTACAGGTATTTCATATTTTTTTCTACCAAGTAGACTTAAGCTTTACAATACTTAAAAAAGAAAATTATGGACAGGGGTGCCTGGGTGGCTCAGTCAGTTAAGCTTCCAACTCTTGGTTTTGGCTCAGGTCATATCAGGGTCATGAGATATCAAGCCTGCTTCGGGCTCAGCACAGAGTCTACTTCCCCTCTCCCTCTCCCTCTTCCTCTGCCCCCTCCCCCCACCCATGCACACACACTCTCTCTCTCTCTAAAATAAATAAATACATCTTTTAAAAAAAAAATTACGGACAGGGCACCTGAGTGGCTCAGTCGGTTAAGCATCTGATGTTGGCTGGGGTCATGATCTCGGGGTTCTGGGATCGAGCCCCACGTTGGGCTCCCCGCTCACTGGGGAGTCTGCTTGTCCCTCCCTCTCTGTTCCTCTCCCTACTTGTGCTCTCTCTCTCAAATAAATAAATAAAATCTTAAAAAAAAATAGAGTGAAATTTAAAAAAAACCTATGGACAATTTTAAACACGTAACGGAAGTAAAGAGAATAGTTTAACAACCCTCATGCGCTTATCACCGAATTTTGGCAATTCTCAATGCATATCCATCTTGCTGCATCTTTGAGGAAGTTTTGAGGAGCAGAATAAAAGTAGAAACAACTTTTATTATTTTAAACCTACCCCAGGAGAAGCAAAAACAAAATTAAAGCTGTCACTTACAGACAAAACTATTTTATTTTAAATATTTTTGATATTTTAATACTTAAATATTTTAATCCAAAAAATTTAAAAAAATTACTTCATTGAAATACTAGTGAAGGCAAGTATTAACTGTTACTAAGAAGTTATCTGGTGCTGATGTAGTATCTTCTGTTACTTTCTTACAGTATATGTACAATAATGTGAAGTTGTCGGGTTGTTGTTGTTTTGTTTTTCTTTTTGTTTTGGCATTTTTCTTCACCAGCATATTGTTTTTCACCACCACATATTTTGTGGAAGTAATTGGTACACTACTTCCATCTTCTTATGAATTTCAGACTTTCTCCTTGTTTGACATTTCATTGACAGTTGTACATTATATTCCATTATATACCCACTGTAATACTGAAAGGGAGATTTTCCTCCATTATGAGATGGCAGTGTCTGATTTTTGAATAGTGCTTTACTATTGGTAATTATGAAAGTAACATATTCATTATAGAAAATATTTAGAAAATACAGAAAAGTGCAACGAAAAATCTATAATCTCACCACCAGAAGTTAAGCAATGTTCATGATTTTTTTTTTTCTATTCATATGGCCTGCCCTTTCAGTGGAATATGGTGAACCTTCTTTTATTCCTTTTTGGGCATTTGCATTATATGTTATGGCTGTTTTTTGTCCTGACTTCATTGTAGTTAATTATTATTCATGCTGGGGTGAGTGATTGAGATAGATAGATAGATAGATTAACTTTAATTTTTCCCCCCACAGAATCTTACGGTCTTTTGATCACTTGAATAATTCCAGATTTTAATATCTTTCCCAGGAAAATAATTGTATGCACACCCAAAGTCTCCTGATTCTGCTGTTCATAGATGATTTGTATAGAGCTCCCTGAATGAAGGCCTCCTGACTTTGGGGCTAGGAAATGATTGTTGGGCATTGTCTGTGTCCAGTCTTTCTGCTCTATGCCTAACTGGTTATTTCCATACTTTTTGAGGCTAAGAACTCTTTTTAGTGTCCAGCGTCACAGAGCTCTACAGAAGTGGAATTTTTAGTATTTGTTAATTGAGAAAAATGATCAAACGAAAAGAATTTCATTATCTTTGCCTTTAAAAATTCATAACTGTTTGTACCTGAGTTTGAAAAATTGTGGATATGAAGAGTTACTCAGTTCATGGGTAACGTTTGGTGTGCATATGGAAGAATGCTCAAACATTCTTGTAATAACTGAACACTCTCATTTCAGAGGTGGGGTTAGTGTTTACAGGTTGGGAACCGGTGCTCTGGCCTTTCCAAATTGCTGGTTTTCCTCTGACAGTCTCTTGCGTTTGTGCTTTGTCTGTATGTATTTGCACATTCCTTATACCTGGAATGTTTTTTACATTCTTCCTACCCTCCAGTTACTCCTACTCCCCAAGAAGAAAATGAACTCAATTAATGATTGCCAATGACTTTTGATTTTCAGCTCAAACAAACTTCATTCTTTTAACAAATATTTTTCAAGTGCCTTGTGTGTAACAGGCATAGTTACAGGCATTAGGTGAACATAATAAACAAGATCTGCACCTTCGTAAGGCTGACAGTCCTGTAGGAAAACAGACAGCAAATAGGTAAACAAACGTGCGATAGAATTATAACTTGTAAGTGTTTCGAGGGAAGGGAATGGGGTGCAGTGACAGGGGGCCCTCCTGTGAGTGGTCTTTGAAGGACTTGTTGAGGAGGTGACTTTTAAGCTGAAGCCCTGAGGCCTGCAGCCAGGCTACTGTAGGCATATGGACAGTATTTAAGGTAGAAGGAAGAGCAAGAGTGAGGCCAGTGTGGGCTATGAGTTCAGAGATACTCTGGAGAGAACAATTTGAAAGTCATCAGTTTAAGGGCAGTTTTTAAATTCATGGCAATGGATGCTGAGTGTTTTGGAGTGAGCAAGATCAGGAGATGAGAGGCATCGTTCTGAGCCCCTCAACAGCTCTGGAAGCAGAGCAGAGATGGTTAGAGAAACTCAAGTAGGTACAGCCAGAAAAGTAGCAGGAAGGCGTGATCATTTGTTTTCACGAAGTGGGAAGTTTTTCAAGAAGGATGGAGTGACCAGCTTTGGAATGCTGCGGAGAGTTGGAGTTAGCAAAGTACAGAAAAGTATTGCTTGGATTTGCCAGCATGGAAGTCATCTGTGATCCTGATGAGCAGCTCCAGGGGAGCGGTGGCAGGTGAAGCCCGATTGGAGGGGCTTCAGGGTGAGCAGGAAGCGCATCAGTGCAGCTGATGTCCTGGGAGGGAGAAGGGTGCAGGCTGCAGGGCAGGGTACAAGGGCCCTTGGGGAGAAGATGGGAAAGTCATTTTGGAGAGAAGGGCAGAGCAAACTCACTAGAGAACATGAATTGAGGTGCTGGCTTGGGATACTTCGTGAAGTTTGAGATTATCAGTGTAAAATGAAATCGGCTGGACGCGTGTGTATGTTCCTTCAGCATGATGAAGGCACGAGAAGGCACCTGATTGTTTGTCAGGTTCTTCCAAGGTTTGGACTTACTAGGCAGCTTATCCCAGAGGGAGAGAAAGTTGAGGGTAGTTTCAAGCTCTTAACACCCTTGTGGAATTGAATCCAGACTAAAAGAAAGGTCAAATTGGGAAGGCGTTTTATGGAATTGAGGAGGCTGGGGCCATGTGCTTGAGCATAGGAGCTGGAAGGATGGGCAGTTGTGGTTGCAAAGCCCGATTGCAGAACATGACAGGGAGCTGAGAGATGAGGATGGCTTGCTAATACCTGAGAGCAGACACCCGGAAGGTTAGAGGTCGAGGTGGCTGAAGAGAGAGGCCATTGAAGGATGCTGAGACAGGGAAGGAGGGAGACAGGGAGGCTGGAGGCCCAATCTGCCTCGAGCTAGCCAGTGACCGCTGGCTGACAAATGAAAGCAGGGGCTGGCTGGGAGAGTGAGTGCTGTATCTGCTCGGTGTGAGCTGCCCTGCCCCGGCCCTGAACTTCCCACTTGGATTTCCTCAGGCAGCCTTCCGTCTCCTTTCTCTGCCACCTGCAGCACCTTCTACAAACATCCTGCTTAGGACTCCTACGGATACTATTGCAGCTATTTGCATTTCTGTCTCTTACTTCTTCCGGGCAGTGGGCTCCTCCTCGGGGGCCTGAGCCAAGCTTTACGTTCTGTGATTTCCGGCCATTGGCATAGTACACGCCAGTCATGTCACAGGCCCAGAGTAAATGTTCACTGAGTGAATGTGTGGGCTCAGAAGTGGGTGGGCTGAGGGGGAAGAGAAGGAAGAGTGAGAACAGAGATTTGTTGCTGGCAGGGCAAGGCAGAGTGTCTTTGTAAAATTTCAGATCATATTATAGAAATCATTACAGTGCAAAAAAGTTTGTCTTATTGATAGAAACACACCGCTTTTGACTGAATGTGAGTAAATTCTGCTAATTTCTGGCTTCCGGAGTTGACCTTTAAAGTATTATGATTGCTTTCTACATATTTTCCAGGGAGATTTTTGATTTGTTATTCACTTCGTTGTGCTGCTAGTTTAAATTGTCCTTCTTGGTACTATTATATGGAATATTATTTTATTAAAGCTTCCTAAGTACTTGTGATTTGATTTGTTTCCTAATCCTCTGCTTCTTATGCCCCACATGCTATAGCTATTTACCATTTTTGTGTTTTAATATTAAATAAGTGCCTGTACTTTGGATTTTCAACGTGGTCGTAGAGTGTTGTAGTATAGTGTTAAGAATACAAGCCGTAAGACTGCGCAGCTCTGGTTTTCAATTACTGCCTGACCTTATTAGCTTTAAAACTCTGGGCAGTTTTTTTGTTGTTTTGAGCCTTCCTGAGTTTCATTTCTTTATCTTTGAAATGAGAGTAATGATGCCAACCTATGTCACAGGTATTTCACGGTCTCAGCATGCTTCTTCCCTCAACCATTTACAAGTGTCCTCCTCCCTCATTTGCTTATGCTTCCCCCCCCCCATTAAGTTTTATCATTTCCCCTATTAAGTGCACTCTATTACCTGATGGACATATGTAGTTTTAACTTGGTCATTCCAGGCCTTCTCGATCCATCCCTTCTGAATTGCCACAGTACTTATACATACTCCTTACTTGACGGGTACAATATTCCACCTGTGAAATCTAATGTGCACCCTATATTTGTGTTGAATTATTACATTGACAAGCTTTTTGTGCATTTTGTTCTCTCCAAGTAAGTTGGAAGCATTTTCTTTCTTTCTTTTTTTTTTTTTTAAAGATTTTTATTTATTTGAGAGAGAGAATGAGAGACAGAGAGCACGAGAGGGAAGCGGGTCAGAGGGAGAAGCAGACCCCCCGCTGAGCAGGGAGCCTGATGTGGGACTCGATCCCGGGACTCCAGGATCATGACCTGAGCCGAAGGCAGTCGCTTAACCAACTGAGCCACCCAGGCGCCCCCAAGTTGGAAGCATTTTCAAGTCAAGCTATAGATTATGGTTATTTCTGTTGTATTTTCTGTAGTGAGATGTGATATATGATGAATCAATAAAAATAATTGAGATGAACTGGTAATGAGTAACCAGAATACAAATGTACTCATCCCATCTATTTATCCATTTATTCATTCTGCAAATATCCATTGAAAGTATATGTGTTAGTTAGATTGAAAAACATGACCACAACATTTTGCAGCCCTCCTATTAATTGGTAGAATCCATGTCCTCACACTTAATCTGGGCTGGCCTTGTGACTTGCTTTGACCGCAGAATGTAGCAGAAGTGATTTGCAAGTTCTGGATTCTAGGCCTTGAGAGGCCTGGTACCTTCCCCCTTTGCTACCTTGGAATGCTCTGTATAGAGCTGCAGGCTAGGTTACTGAATGGTTATGTGGCAAGAGGTCCAGCCAACAGCCGGCATCAGTGTGTCAGACATGTGAGTGATGCCATTGTGGACTCTTGAACCCAAGTGAAGCCAACAGGTGACAACAGTGGCATGAATGATGCCAGGCGAGATTTGTAGAAAGAACCTTCTAGCTGGGCCCAGCTAACCCACAGACTTATGAGAAATATTAACTTATTTTGAACTAGTAGGTAAAAATGGTCCTACTTGTAACTTCTCTTATGGAGAAGTCTACAGAGCAGTTTATAGTTGGTTCTGTTCTCTCCCACCCTCCCCCCATCCTCCATTGTTAATACACCTCTATAGTTGGGTACCTAAGTGCCACACAATAATTATGGTAATTAAGGGGATAGAGATAGGAGCTAATTTTTTTTAAAGATTTTATATACTTATTTGAGAGCACAAGTGGGGGGGGGCAGTAGAGGGAGAGGGAGAAGCAGGCTCCCCGCTGAGCAGGGAGCCCAACATGGGGCTTGATCCCAGGACCCTGAGATCATGACCTGAGCCGAAGGCAGATGCTTAACCAACTGAGCCACCCAGGCACCCCAGGAGCTAATTTTTAAAAATGTCCTATGCAAACCCTTTCCATTCGTCTTCTTATATAATGAATGTAGAGCCAATCTTCTCCCCAGTGCCACTCAGGAAATGGCAGAGTCAGGACTGGAGGCTGGAATTCTTAACTGTGTTGTTCTTTTCATTACCTCAGGCTCTCTAATTGCGTGTTTCTTCATTCTTGTTGAAGCTGATATTTTTTAACTTCTTCCTGTTGGTCCCTAGCAGGAGTAGGGCTATTGTTCTTGTAAACATTGCTCTGTTAATTTCTACTTTCCTGGGTACTGTAAAGGAGAATGACCATAGGACCATTGTCTTGACCTCTTATTGTTTTTCCCTCATAGGTATAGACCAAGATGATGTGGCAGGAAAAGGTTGGGGGGCTTGCACCCTAACTGCTGTACTGGGGGCAGAGAACAGTGGTGATGTTGGGGAAAGGAAGGGCCCTTTGCAGTTGGGGAGGCATTTTAGAGGAGCTGGGGCATTTTTTCAGAAATACCTGGAATGTGTCCCTTTTCCAGGGCCTGATACAATAACATCTAGTGGGCTCCATGGCTTTCATGGTGAGATCTTACTAAAGAACACTTAGCCTGATAAATTAAGAGGAGGAAAGGTACTTGGCTATTCTAAGGTACCTACCTTTCCTTTTATATCATTTTTACATTTCTCTTATTTTGGAAAATGTGTGCAAGTAGAACTTTTTTTAAAACTTAGAAATAGTGTTACATTCTGAGTAATTTTTTTTTCTTTTTATTGAAGTATAGTTGACACACAGTGTCGCATTAGTTTCAGGTGTACAACATAGTGATTCCCCAAGTCTACATTATGCTGTGCTCACAAGTGTAGCTACCGTCTCTGTACATACGATGCTGTTGATTGTATTCCCTGTGCTGTAGCTTTCATCCCCGTGATTTATTCAGTCCAACATTCTGAGTAATTTCTTTTTTTTTTTTCTTTAAAGAGGGAGGGAAGGGGAGGCGCGCAGAGGGAGAGGGAGATAGAGAATCCCAAGCCGACTCCCCCACTGAGCTTGGAGCCTGACCTGGGGCTCGATCTCACCACCCTGAGATCATGACCTGAGCTGAAATCAAGAGTCGGTTGCTTAACCAGCTGAGCCCCCCAGGCGCCCCCTGAGTAATTTCTAACGTTAGTACTGCTGTCAGGTAGTCACCTGTGTGATGCCACTCTCCTGAATGATGATTTCAGAACTGATGTGAGTAGGTGCTGTGCTGGTTTTGTAAGCTCTCTCTGGGTAAGGGCTGAGTCCTGTTTACTCTCATGTCCCAGTGCCTTCCAGTAATGCCTTACATATAACAGACCTGGTTTTTATTTGGTTCAGCCACAGGTAACGTTTGGGACCTTAGGTTCCAGGTTAGCTTTAGACCTGTTTCCTTGTTGCGCTCTTCCCTGGTAGACAGCCTGGACAGGATGTGGGTGGAAGGAAGAGATTTTTACCTCCTCCTCTTGTTTGTTTGTATTCTGTTTTCTGCATTTTTAATATAACATTTTTATAATTCTGTTGCTATATGAAATTTTGCTTGTATTTTTGTTGGCTTAGAAAATTCCTGGGGGGGGAGTACAGGGAGAAGGACACATATTTCTTGGATCGCTAAAAATATCACAGGAAACTAGGGACATTATTTGCTTTTAGGCAGGGAAACAAGGTGACTTGGGGGCAGGAGTGGGAGGGAGATTTTTCACTTTTGTACCTCATGAACTGGGACCATGTGATTGATATTCCCTGAAGGCCTTTGAAAGCAGAGATGGAGAAAATGCTCAAGAGCATCAGAAAAAGGTACCCTAAAAATCCAGTTTAGTAAAAATAAATATAAGAGAGGATTATCAGGGGCACCTGGGTGGCTCAGTCGGTTAAGCATCTGCCTTCGGCTCAGGTCGTGATCCCAGGGTCCTGGGACTGAGCCCTGCATCAGGCTCCCTGCTCAGTGGAGAGCCTGCTTCTCCCTCTCTGCTGCAGCTCCCCCTGCTTGTGCTCTCTGCCTCTGTCAAATAAATAAATAAAATTAAAAAAAAAAGAGGGAGGATTATCAGTTACTTTCTTTCTTTCTTTCTTTTTTTTAATTTAAGGAGAAAAGGAGAAAAGAGAGAACCCAGTCTGCTTAATGTCTAGCGGCTTCCAGTGTCTTTCATTCTGTGGATTTTGTACGTAGGAATTTGTGACCTACTTTTGAGTATGTTAAGCCTTTATTGCATAGTTACCTGCAAGAAACATATACTTTTATTTGTTAGAAATTTTAGACAATTCTAATCGAAGGGGAGCTTTTTATATAATACCTATTTTAAAAATTACCATAGAGACTTGAGTGAATGGGATCATTCCTCTCCTAGCAATGGAGACTTTGTTCTTGCCTGTTGCTTCCTACCTGAGCATGAAGTCTGACCTCCTTTCCCTGAGTGAGAGCAGAACTAGGCCAGACTTATTTTTTTTTTTTTAAAGATTTTATTTATTTATTTGACAGAGACAGAGAGAGAACGGGAACACAAGCAGGGGGAGTGGGGGAGGGAGAAGCAGATTCCCCCCTGAGCAGGGAGCCCGATGCTGCACTCCATCCCAGGACCCTGGGATCATGACCTGAGCCAAAGGCAGAGGCTTAATGACTGAGCCACCCAGGCACCCTAGGCCAGACTTACGATCACAAGTGTTTGAAGGTGGGGAAAGGAAACTAATTGGCCATGTGGCCTTGGAAAATTACTTACCTCAGTTTCTTTATCTGTAAAATAGGGATTTAAATACCTACTTTATACAGTTGGTTGGAGAATTAAAGATAATATATATAAATAATCTAGAATGGAACTTGACACCTCAAGTAGATGCTTAAAAACTGTGTGATTATTATTATTGGTTAACGTCTGTTGATTTTAGGCCCCTTGAAGGAGTAAAGGATGGGAGATTCTCTTCAGTGAGAATGAAAAATAGATGTTTAGGGGAAGGCAGAGTACATCTGTTATCTGTTGGTATATAACAAACTACTGCAAACTTAGTGGCTTAAAACAACAATGAAATATTATTTCTCATAATTCTGTGGTTTGGCTGGGTAGTTTTTTTTGCTTGTCTCCTTAGACTTATTTGTGTAGCTGCAGTCAGATGATGACTGAAAGGGCTAAGTGGTCCCCAGTGGACTCACTCACAAGTCCGGCAGTGCTTCTGGCTGCTGGTTGGGGTGTGTTGGTTCTCTTCCACATGGCCTCTCCAGTTCCAGAAGCTTCCTCATCGCATGGCAGGCCCAGGGCGGCATTCTAAGAGGGTGAGCTGCAGTGCTTGTCTATCAAATCTCTGCTTTCTTTTGCAGTTGCTGACTTGCCACTGGCCAAAGCAGGTCACAGGGCCAACTTCGGGTCACTGTGGGAGGGGACTAAGGCCCCACATTGGTGGGGGAAAAGAAACCAAGAATTTGTGGTCATTTTTAATCCACCACAAACCCACCCTTGTTTGATTTGCTTCTTGGGCTAGTATTGGGCCAAGAAAGAAAAGGTTCTGTTAGTTTCTCCAGTTTTCCTGTATCACTGATGCCTTCTTTAGACCAACATAGGATCTGATTAAGGAACTGGGGATATTTTGTTCGGACTAAAAATTGGAATGAAGGGTAATAGCTTCTTTTATGTACTTGAAGATCCTTCTTATGAAGGAGGGACCAGCTCCAGGGTATGGAAGTGACTGGAAAGCAGCTATCTCCTCTGCCATGTGAGATAGTGGGTCTTCTCGAATGCTGTCCTGCCCCCAGCCCCTACCCCCAGATGGGTAATCGTGTGTCAGGGTCTTTTGAAGGAGGGTCTTCCGCATTGAATGACTCGACTTAAATGATTCCTATTGGTGTCAGAAGTCTCTGATTCTGGAACTCAGGAAGTGCACTGTGCTCTTTATCCTGAGGGTAGGGATGGATGAGGTGATGTTAGAAAGGGGAAGAATTCCTCTGCACAGACTTGTAATTTTCCTTGATGTATAAGTTCATATTTACCTGCTAGAACCCCTGAGAGCTGGGATTGACTGTTGCTGTGAGGAACAGTTCTAGTTAGTACAGAGTCAGGGAGGTGCTGCATCTTGAAGACAGGTTTTCTGTGAGTCTTCTTAGGTTAGAATGAAAAGAATCAAGAGAAGAAATTGAAGTTAGAAATAGATATGTACAGTTGCTCCAGCAGCCATAGATAAACTGTTCAGCTTACTGAGTTTGTCTAATGAAAACAATTTTGGTACAACTTTCCCGTAACATGATCTTGAGATCTCCTGATTTTATATATAACATAATACCAGGTCCAAATGGTGCTGTTCTCAGCTGAGAATACTGTCCCATAAGTGATCAGCGTTTGGGCCTGTTCACATTTCTCCCTCCCATCACCCCCTCTTCTTTGTTGGAGGGAGAAGGAAGAGGCAGGGAAGACTGTTCATTCTGTTGTCAAGTACCGAGCAAGAAGTTTGATGGAGGTGCTGTCTTTGGTCCATGTTACCAGGCCGGCCCCTTTGGTCAATGGTGTTTCTATGGAGCCTGCCCCATTTCCAGCACTGGTTTTTTTTTTTTTTTAGAAAACTCAGAGTAAGGCAATAAGCTACAGTACCTCCAGTGATTCACACACAGAGTGGTGTTAGGTTTTTGGTGGGAAGCAAAATTTAAGATACAAATAAATATGCTAGCTGAAGCAGAAGATTGCTTTCCTGACTGGCTCATTTACAAGCTGGAAAGTTGTGAAAAACATCAACCTACCAACCGTATAGCTCATTGGCTCTTTGCTTTGGGCTTCCATGTTCTTCCTGGTAAAAATAATAATTATGTTATTCTGATATGGTTGCCAAGCGTTCATGCTTCTCACTCCACTTGTGATTATAAATGATTCTGCAGCGCGGATTGCTTTGTCTTTGATTTAATGTTTCATAACATTTGGAAGTTATGTTATCTGTGCTGATTTGTCGTTCTCTTTCCCTTTTCAGAATGGACTGCTGAATTATGAAGAATTTCAGACCCAATAGTAGAACCTCACTTGGCCACTCACTCCTTTATCTTCTACTAGTTATTTAAATTGGACTTTTAATATCCTACCAGCTGCTCTTCAGACACACATGGTGCATTGTTGCCATTCCCCGGATTGCATCTTTGAAACACAGGCTCTTAGTAGCTTTCAGCGAACAAAGAGGCAACCTCCTGGGTACATTTACTGGGAGGGTGTCACCCTGACTGCCCTCTAGCTTCTGCCGGATCTGGATTTGAATTCCACCATGGAGCCTCGCATGGAGTCCTGCCTGGCACAGGTGTTGCAGAAGGATGTGGGGAAACGACTGCAGGTTGGCCAAGAACTTATAGACTATTTCTCAGACAAACAGAAGTCTGCTGACCTTGAACATGACCAGACCATGTTAGATAAACTTGTGGATGGGCTTGCTACCTCTTGGGTGAACTCTAGCAATTACAAGGTAAGCTGTGCTTTAGAAGGCAC
Source organism: Neomonachus schauinslandi (assembly GCF_002201575.2). Lineage (NCBI taxonomy): Eukaryota > Metazoa > Chordata > Mammalia > Carnivora > Phocidae > Neomonachus > Neomonachus schauinslandi. Next base: position 90,576,235 of record NC_058405.1, read on the forward strand.
TGGTGTAGGTGGCTGGGCTGCCTCGGTGGGTCAGAATTGGTCCTTAGAAAAAAGACTCGTTTGGGAGCAGTCAGCGCAATTCCTTGGCTTCCAGTAAGACACTCACGTAGGCTATGGCATTTGGTTTTATTCTGGAGCAAGTAGGGTTTTCTTTAATTCTTGTTGGGGATCAAAAAATCCTTATGCTTTAGCACTTTGTATATGTGCTGCCGAAGCGAGCACTGCTTTAGCACTTTGAGAGAAGGCCAAGTAAACAGATTAAAGAGAGGCTTTTATGTTGGAAAGTTTACGATCATTTGCAGCCTTGAAGTTAAAGTGAATGTTCTGTCTTGCACTGAAAGGGTCATGAGACGTTGGTGAGTGGTCCTTCACGAATAGCAGATGTCTTCACGGATTTCCTGTAGGGAATGGAATTGGCGATAGCGTCTGGAACATTTTACCTTCAGGTCACTGTTTTGAAGTTGGCCTAGGTACCTGGCTAGAAATAGTATGGGTTGCCAAGGACTCTTCTGTGACTTGTATGTAATGGCCTGGAGGATATCCTTCAAGTTTTAAAGATCGAGGTGGGCATGTGCCTTTGGTGGGTAGGGGGTGCAGGCAGGGATCCCAAGACCCAAATGAGTTGTGAAGGTTGACCATTTTACCATTCAAGGATTGAGGTTTCGTGACTAAAAACTGGACTGGACTTGTGCTGCAGAGGTGTCATTCTCTACCTGTCTTTTAGTTTGCCAAGGGGATGGCCCCTTTGGGTCAAGACTGGGATGGAAGAGTAGGGCATTGGTATGATTCCTAATAGGTGCTATAGACATTGAGAAATGGGCTCACAGGAAACAGAATCTGTTGTGCTTTTTTATTGGCTCAGTCTTCTGAGATTGGTTTGGACTTGGAAACTGGTGCGTGTAGGATTTTTTTGTTTCCTCTAGGGTAGACTCTTGTTTTCCAAATGCATTAAACCTTGGTCTCATCTAAGAGTCAGCAGGCTTTATACTCATTAAGGATGTTACCTAGGACCCTGATATTTTACTTACAATTGCATATAAAATTTATCCTGTCTTTGAAGGCTGAGCTTAATTTCTGTTTCATTCATCTATTTATTTATTTAGCTGTGCATGACAAGTGCTGCTTATGTGCTCAGCCTTGGTGCTGGGTGATGGGAGTGTTACAGACAGGGGAGGTGGTAGAGGGTCTGGTCGCTCCATTGTTGGGGGCTGTAAAGTCACTTTGTCTGGGTTGGAATCCCAGTTCCACCACTCTGGGTGCACATTGCGATGTTTTTGCCTGAGAGTAACTGAGGACTGACTCATTGGCTTCAAACTGCTATCAGGAGATTGAGTGATTTTCTTTCAGAGTTTAAGAAGTCTGCAGTAGCTAAGGCAGTGTCCAGGGAAGAAGAATGTCTGCTTGTGTCTTTTACTTGGAGGGAAACCTTTGTCAGAAGCTCCCCGGCAGACCTTTTTACATCAGATTGGCCAGAATGGCTTTGCATGGCCACCCCAGCATTGCTGGAAAATAGATGGGTGTCCATGATTGTTTTCCACCATCATGCTTGACTTCCTGATCTCAAGAAGAGTCCAGCCTCCTTTGAGTGAAGCATATGGCCATGTGAAGGAGGGGGAATATTTGAATACTGTCAGACTCCTGCTCAATAAATACTGGTTCCATGAGTGAATAAGTACTCCCTAGGCATCCAGTCCAGTAAGGGCAGATAATGAAACAAAGAGCTCTACTCCAACCATAATGTGCAACTGTGCAACATCAAACCTTTGAGCAATATCAGACTTCTGTTAATATATAAAACTCATGCTTTATATTATGGGTTGAAGGAGGAAGTTAGGAATGGGACTGAGGTAATAGGGATGTTAAATAGGTAACCCAGAGAGTCTGCTATACTGTGTGAGCTCTCTTAACCTCTCCTGGCTTTGGCTTCGGGCTTTAGTTCCTTCATCTACAGTGTTGGGATAACTGAGTTATTATGAGCACTAAATGAGACAGTGTATGTTGGTGGGAATGCAAACTGGTGCAGCCACTCTGGAAAACAGTATGGAGGTTCCTCAAGAAGCTGAAAACAGAGCTACCCTATGACCCAGCAATTGCACTACTAGGGATTTACCCCAAAGATGCAGATGTAGTGATCCGAAGGGGCACCTGCACCCCGGTGTTTGTAACAGTGATGTCCACAACAGCCAAACTATGGAAAGAGCCCAGATGTCCATCAACAAATGAATGGATAAAGATGTGGTATATATACATACAATGGAATACTACTCAGCCATGAACAAAATTGAAATCTTGCCATTTGCAATGACATGGATGGAACTAGAGGGTGTTACGTTAAGTGAAATAAGTCGATCAGAGAAAGACAATTGTTATATGATTTCACTCATATGTGGAATTTAAGAAACAAAACAGAGGAGCATAGGGAAAGAGAGAGAAAAATAAAACAAGACAAAATCAGAGAGGGAGACAAACCCGAAAGAGACTCTTTTTTTTTTTTTTAAAGATTTTATTTATTTGACAGAGAGAGACACAGCAAGAGAGGGAACACAAGCAGAGGGAGGGGGAGAGCTAGAAGCAGGCTTCCCGCTGAACAGGCAGCCCGATGCGGGGCTCGATCCCAGGACCCTGAGATCATGACCTGAGCCGAAGGCAGACGCTTAACGACTGAGCCACCCAGGCGCCCCCCAAAAGAGACTCTTAATCATAGGAAACAAAATGAGGGTTCCTGGAGGGGAGGAGGGTGGGGGGATGGAGTAACTGGGTGATGGGCATTAAGGAGGGCGTGTGATGTAATGAGCACTGGATATTATATAAGACTGATGAGTCACTGACCTCTATCTTTGAAACCAATAATACACTATATGTTAATTAATCGAATTTAAATAAAAAATGAAGTGCATATCTAAACAACAACAACAAAAAATAAATGAGACGGTGTATCAAGTTGTCCCATGTCTGCCCCATAACAAGCACTGGGATATTAGCGGTGGTTATCAAGACTGGTTCCTGTCTTCCAGGAGCTCCTAGTACAGGGGGAGCGGGGAGGGAGAGCACTGATCAGCAAGCCAAGGGTTCCAGTATAGTATAGTGGGAGCAGTAGCAGAGACCCACAGAATTGGGTGGGAAGCCAGAAGAACATGACAGCACTGTCTGGAGGAATCCAAGGTTTGAAGATTGGGTAGTTTTTTTCAGAATAGCGTTTTCAGGGTCACAAAAGTGTGAAAGATTAAGATTTGACCCTTCTCGAAGTAATTTCTAAGGAAGACAGCTTGGTGTGAAGGAGAAGTCAGGAAGGTGGGGTTTGCTACCGAGTTGCATGTGATCATGGACAAGTCACTTTACGTGTCTGTGCAATGCTGGTGTTGGACCTGGTCATCTCTTGGGAGCCTCCAAGCTCTAATACCTTACACAGCTTCATACCGATGACTTTACGGTCTGGGCCATGTCAGATGGTTCTAATGTTACACAGTACGGAGCACCCCCT
>NC_058405.1:90579725-90664966 GCF_002201575.2 Neomonachus schauinslandi
ACCAAAATCTGGAAACTTACCTTTTAGGCCCCCCCTCCTTTTTTTAAAAAGATTTTTAAAATTCATTTGAGAGAGAAAGCACAAGCAGGGGGAGCAGCAGAGGGAGAAGGAGAAGCAGACTCCCTGCTGAGCAGGGAGCCTGACGTGGGGCTTGATCCCAGGACCCTGAGATCATGACCTGAGCTGATCATGAGTAGTCATTTAACCGACTGAGCTACCCAGGTGCTCCAAAGGTTATGCAGTTTCTAATTTTGACATATACTCCCAAATTGTTCTACACAAAGGTTGCTCTACTCTATGCATGAATGTATGAGTGCTGGTTCCCTATCTATTTTCAGATGCTGGGTATTATCAAAGTCTTTCATTTTTGCTAAAATGATAGTATAAAAGTGTATCTTTTCAATTTTTGTTTCTCTTTAATTTTGGGTGAAATGTACATTTTTTATTTACTAACCACTTGTATTTTTTTCCTGTCGACTGCTTATATCCTTTGTCTGTTTTTCTATGTTTTGGTGTTAATTTGTACAGTCCATTTCTGTATTATGGAAATCAGCTTGTCATATGTGTTTGCCATTTGCCTTTTGTCTTTGTGGATTGTTCTGTTTTTATTTTTATTTTTTTAAAGATGTATTTATTTATCTGATAGAGCACAAGCAGGGGGAATGGCAGGCAGAGGGAGAGGGAGAAGCAGGCTTCCTGCTGAGCAAGGAGCCTGACATGGGGCTTGATTCCAGGATGCTGAGATCATGACCTGAGCTGAAGATAGTCGCTTAACCGACTGAGCCACCCAGGCATCCCTATTTCCTCCCCACCCCTTTTAATCATAGATCAAGATTTCTCATTAGAGCCTCAGGTGCATTTTAGGTTTTATTTGACATACTTTATATATTATGGATTGAAAGGATTCACTTTATATTAAAACTTTTCGGCTTGGCTTCTTGATTTTTTTTTTTTTAATTAAGGACTAAAAAGAAGGAGAAAATGGAAACAATTTTAGGCTTTCAAAACAGTAGTATTTGGGTATTGTTATTCCTTAACAGAGAATCTAGATGAATGTCAAAGCAGTCTTATTTAAAAAAATAGTTGGCTGGGGCTTGAATCATTTTACATTTGATTATTTCTTAACTTGGTAAACAAATTTGTATTTGGCATTAATTGGAGTTTAACAGCTACCCTTTATTATTTAGTTACTATGTGTTCAGGATGTTACCTGTCTTATCTCATTTAATCTTTGCAACGCCCCTGCAAGGTGGGTGGTGCTACCCTGATTTTATACATGAGGTAACTGAGATCACCCAGAATTATGAGGTAATTCCTACTAGTGATTATGGAATTGGGACTTCAACATAGGTCTCCCTGATTTCCTAGCCTCTGCCCCTCTCACAAGAACAGCGTCTGCAAACTTTCTTAAAGGCCACATAGTAAATATTTAAGGCTCAGTGGGCCATATGGATTTCTCACAAATATTTAACTAGTTCGGGCCATTCTAGTGCAAAAACAGCCACGGGCAACACACAAATGAATGGGTATGGCTGTGTTCCCAAACAACTTAATCTATAGAAACAGATGGAGAACCAGTTTGGCTCATGGACTGTAGTTTTCCAGCCCCCAGACTAGAACACTGAGCACCTACTATGTGTAAATACCTTTTTTCCCTTCCTTCCTTAGTTCTTTTCTTTCTTCTTTCTTTCCTTTTTTCCTCTTTCTTTCTTTCTTTCTTTCTAAGCATGGTGGGGAGGGGCAGAGGGAGAGAGAGAGAATCTTAAGCAGGCCCTACACCCAGTGTGGTGCTCGACATGGGGCTCGATCTCATGACCCTGAGATCATGACCTGAGCCAAAACCAAGAGTTGGATATTTAACTGACTGAGCCACCCAGGTGCCCCTGTAAATACTTTTCCTTTAGTGTTGGGAACCATTCATGATTCATCTGGCAGAAGAGTAGGCGTATAATTTTGGGATGGGGAGGGCGCCTGGGTGGCTCAGATGGTTAAGTGTCTGCCTTCGGCTCAGGTCATGATCCCGGGGTCCTGGGATTGAGTCCCGCATTGGGCTCCCTGCTCCTTGGGAGCCTGCTTCTCCTTCTGCTTCTCTGTCTCTGTCTCTCATGAATAAATAAATAAAATCTTTAAAAAAAAAAAATTGGATGAGGAGAGCACTGGTATAGGTTAAGTAGGATACGGTTTGTTTTTGGAGCACCTTATCTGAATTTTGAGAAATCTTGCCTTTTTTAGCCCTCTCTTATTCAGACTCATATTATGATCAGTTTGCATTCTATTAGCCTGTCACTGATCATCTACTGTGAGTTGGCTTTGGACTTTCTTGGTTAATAGAAGTCATCTTGGGGATTGAGGAATCAGTATAAGGCCATTGTACATTAGAACACCAGAGGGCTGCGCCGTGGGGTGCTGTTCAACATGGAAGCACTTAGTGTCTTTGTTGTCCCAGTGACTGTGGGAGACACAGAAGGAGAGGGGAGAATCTTCTTGTGCATGACGTTTCTTTTCTAGATTACTCAGACATTAAAAGGAAACCCCCAGATTTTGCATATGGTTGCCCTCCTTGATCTGGTCTCTTCCTTTATTAAAACTTGAAGAGTGAAAAGAATGGTGGAGTAGATTTTTGTATGTACCTCCAGCCACTGTTGTGTCCCCCGTCCCCCCCCCCTTCTGTAGATGAGAAGGATGAAAGCAGAGCGATATGACCCAGAGAGGCTGCATGGGCTCCCGCAGCTGGAGGGAGTTGAGGGACACTGATGCTGTGCAGCTTTCCCAGTGAATGGTCCCTTCTGTTCAGCCAGGCAGCGCAGTACCCTTACCGTGTGGGCACCTGCACATTTAGTAGCTCAGTGCGGACCAGGTTTTTCATGAATATGGTCCCAGAGTCCTTTCTCCACGGTTCCAAAATCCCCCAAGCCCCCAAACTTCGTGTTTTTCATTTGTCGTTTGACCACAGTGAACTCACATGAAACTACGTGTAGTTTTACTTACCTGCTCAGGGCATGTTTCAGCGCTGAAGTATTTGTATATTTGATTGTGGGTTGCTGCCCCAGATGTTGTTAAATGTATGTATGTGTATGTATATATATATAGATATATATATATATTCTCCCCTCCCCTCTCTCTTATAGGTTCTATTCTCTATATATGTTTCCTATCCTATATATGTAACTGTTTGCACTACTTGACTTTTGTAAAAGCTGAAAAATTTTGTATTCCAGAACACATCAGGCTCCAGAGTTTTGGATAAGTGATTGTGGACCCGTATTTAATATTGTAGAATAATAATGATAACCCATGGTTTGGGGATATGTACTATGTACCAGAAATTGTGCTAAATATGAGTTCGTTTTTACCTTCTAATTACCGTATGGGGTAGATCATGTTCTTTCGTTCTGTAGATGAGGAGACTGATGCCCCAGTAAGTCAAGTAACTTGTTCAAGGTGACGGATCTAGGAACTAAGGTTTTGGGGACTTGACCCCAGCTGCTTATGTAACAGCCGAAGTTAATTAAGCACTTATGATGTGCCAGATTCTACACTGGGGGCTGGGTGTCCAGTGAGGACTATTGGGCCCAGTCCCAGTCCTGACCATGACTACCAGTGCCTGGGCAGTCTAGCTCTGTCTAAATATGGGACTTCATCCCGGTGCACTCTTGTCTCAAGGCCCATGCCATGCTGCTTTGTATTTGAAATTTGTAGATTTTCTGTTAACCTAGGGCCTCTTTTGTCTCTGCCCTAATGCTCTTTATGGCCTAACTAGGTGAGGGTGGGGGAGGGCAGGTAAGGCAGATGAGAGGACGGTGCACAGTGTAGGATAGGATATCATTAACTGTAAAATTGCATCATAGGAGTGTCTATAAATGTTGTAGTGTGGAGAAGAAAAAAAATGTTAGGGTTTGTTAGTTGGAGAGGCCGAGATGGAGAGTCAGAATTACATAGGGTCATGAAGAATCAAAAGGAATTAGTTCCTAAAGGTTCAGAGAAGCCTGTGTTCCTTTCTTGTTTCTCCCTGTCTGGGCAGCACCCTCTCTTGTAGACCGTAGAAGACTTAGTCTTTCGTTAAGCCTCTTTACAGAGCACAGTGTTTCCCTCTGCCCTGGATCAGGTGCCCTTTATGGGCGGGAGGGAAGGTGTGATAGTAAGGGAGGTTCCTCTCATTCCCCTGGCCTCTATCTCCATAACCTTGGCTTTCATTGAAGGAGGTTTTTATTTCCCCCCATTGTGTCCTTGAGAGGAGAGCCAGAAAAGATTATCAGATTCAGATGAAGTAACTTGTGTTTCTTTTTCTGGCGGTCCGCTCGGTGCTGCCATCAAGCCATGCCTCCTTGCAGAGGCTGTTTGTTTTTCTCAGATTGTTTCCTTGCAGTGTTGTCCAGTGGTTGCAAGAGCCACATTTCTCTGGGTATATTTTATTTATATATATAGATAGATAGATAGATAGATATAGATAGATAGATTGCAACATTTACATTTTACGAAACATTTTATTTTATTTTTTTATTAGTTTTTTTTTTAAGTTTTTAAAAAAAATTATTTGTCAGGGAGAGAGTGAGAGCGAGCACAGGTAGGGGGAACGGCAGGCAGAGGGAGAAGCAGACCCCCGCTGAGCAAGGAGACGGATGTGGGACTCTATCCCAGGACCCTGGGATCATGACCTGAGCTGAAGGCAGATGCTTAACCGACCGAGCCACCCAGGCGTCCCTAAATACTTATTTAAAAAAAAATTTTTTTTAAAGATTTATTTATTTGACAGAGAGAGAAATAGCGAGAGCAGGAACACAAGAAGGGGGAATGGGAGAGGGAGAAGCAGGTTTCCCGTTGAGCAGGGAGCCCGATGCGGGGCTCGATCCCAGGACCCTGGGATCATGACCTGAGCCGAAGGCAGACGCTTAACGACTGAGCCACCCAGGCGCCCCTATTTTAAAATGTTTTTGAGTGTAGTTGGCACACAATGCTACATTCATTTCAGGTGCACAACATGGTGATTTAACTTGTCTATACATCATTCTGTGCTCACCACAAGTGTAGCTACCATCTGTCCCCATGCAACAGTATTAGAGTTTCATGGACTGTATTCCCCATGAGTGCCTTGTATGCCAATGATTTATTCTTTCCATGACTAGAAGCCTGTACCTCCCACTCCTCTTTACCCATTTTACCCATCCCTGCACCCCACCGTGCTTCTGGCAATCATTCATTCATTTGTTGTTTTTATTTTATTTTAATGTAGTTAACATAGTGTTATATTAGTTTCAGGTGTACAACGTAGTGGTTCAACAGTTCCATGTGTTACTCAGTGCTTGTCAAACGTGTACTTTTAGTCCTCTCTGGGTATATTTTAAAAAGATAGATGTCTCTGATGTGAGTAGAAAAGCTATAGTGAGTGATACTAAGCAAAAGTAAAAACACCTCAGGAAAAGTTATTTCAAGAAAATTTCTGGAGCTCCTGGGTAGCGCAGTCAGTTAAGCGCCTGACTCTTGATTTTGGCCAGGTCATGATCTCAGGATCCTGGGATCAGGCCCGTCATCGGGCTCTCCACTCAGCGGCGAGTCTCCTTCTTCCTCTCCCTCTGTGATCTCTCTTGCTTTTGCTCTCTTTCAAATAAATAACATCTTTACAAAAAAAAAGAAAATTTCTGTGGATTGTTGAGTAAAAATGGTATGCTTGATGGATGTAATTAATGGCATTTTTTCCTAAATATGTGTTTACATGTATGCAAGAGCATCAAAGTATATAGGAAATAATTCAGATTTGAGTGAACAGTCTGGATTCCTGTCCTGGCTCTGCCACTTCGACTTTTGAGCAGGTAACTCTCCTTATCTGTAAAATGGGTGTCTGGTGATACCTATTACACAGCTTTATTGTGCAGCTCCAATGAGCCCATGTATATAAGGTGCCAGTCATGCTTAGCATTGTAGCATGTGGTCAGTGAAAGGAAAATGAAGGAGATATTATGGACTTACTGGTAGTAAGATCGGTAGGTTAACTTTTCTGTGGGGCTGAGATTGCATCCCTTCCCGTAGTCCTTGTCGGCCTGGGCCTGGAACAGAGGCCTCGGATCTTTGGTAGTAAGATACAAAACCTTGAGCTGCTGCACTCTTGATAGCAAAGAGCAGAACAGCCGTTGGACGAGAATTCTAAGGGTGGGCTTAAAACCTACTCATAAAACCAGTCCATTGGTTGAGGACCCCTGTTCTAGGAGGGCTTCACTTGCTCTTTTTTATTTATTTATTTATTTATTTATTTATTTATTTATTTATTTATTTTTAAAGATTTTATTTATTTATTTGAGACAGAGAGAATGAGATACAGAGAGCATGAGAGGGAGGAGGGTCAGAGGGAGAAGCAGACTCCCTGCCGAGCAGGGAGCCCGATGCGGGACTCGATCCAGGGACTCCAGGATCATGACCTGAGCCGAAGGCAGTCGCTTAACCAACTGAGCCACCCAGGCGCCCGCTCTTTTTTATTTTTAATACTTTGTTTTAGAAAGCTAAAATTTAAATACAAATTTAAATTTAAATACAATAGAAGAAATTCTAAATTGAGTGTCAAAACAGAAAGAAAAAGAAGCAGCTGGGGTGAGAAGATGGAGCGGACAGTGAGGCGGATGAATCAGTAAACCACAGCTAATGGTGACTAATATTAAGAGCTAACAGTTAATAAGTGTCCATTATGTGCCCCAAACTGTTACAGGCTTTGCATTCGCTGCCTCATTAAATCATGATGTAGAAACTGGATGATGAACTGTATGTTTATTCCCATTCTACAGTTGGGGAAACTGCCTAAGAGAAGTGAAGAGACTTGCCTCAGGTCACTTAACTAGAAAGTGTAAGAGGCAAGATTTTCATCTGAGTAGTCTGACTTTAGAGCCCACATCTGAATCAATATGCAATGCTACTTTCTTAAAATGTTGCAGCAATTTTAATAATTTCTTTATTGGAGCATAAAGAAAAGAGTGTAAGGATTCACTCCAGAGTTAACAGTGATTGCTTTAGGAGACTGGGTCCTGACTGAGAGATAAGCAACTCATTTTCTATTTTAATAACCCAAAATATTTAAGACCAATAAAACAGTTCTTTGATCCTACTAGACTCATGACCATATATACTTTTTTTTAAAAAGATTTATTTATTTATTTTAGAGAAAAGAGAGAGAGAGCAGGGGGAGAGGCAGAGGGAGAGAGAGTCTTAAGCCGGCTCCTTGCTGAGTGTGGAGCCTGACGTGGGGCTCGATCTCACAACCCTGAGATGACGGTCTGAGTGGAAACCAGGAGTTGGATGCTTAACTGACTGCTCCCCTCCAGATGCCCCCCACATACAGCTTTTAAACTTTTTATTTTGGAAAATATTCAGACCTATTGGAAAGTTTCAAAAAACAGTGCAAAAAATTTTCATATGTTTTACCCAGATCCTGGTGTTAACACTTCACCACATTTGTTTTGTCCTTCTCTCTGTATGCATGTTATGAGTTGTGGACTGTTGGAGTATAAGTTGTAGACACAGTGCTTCCTTGCTCTTAAATACTTGCCTGTATTTCCTAAAAACAAGGACATTCGCTTATGTATGTCATCTTAGCACAGTTCTCTAAGTCAGTATTAGGATCGGTAGAATACAGATATATCTAATCTACAAGCCTTATTGACATTTCACCTCTTGTCCTCCTAATGTCCTTTATAGCAAGAGCAAAAACAGTCTTCTAGTCCACACTCCAATCCAGAATCACAGTTGCATTTGGTTCTCATCTGTATAGTCTCTTTAAATCCAGGACAGCTCATCTTCAGTCTTCCCTTGTCTCTCTTAATACTTTTGAAGAGCACAGGGCATTTATTTAGTAAAGCCCTTCAATTTGAGCTTGCTTACTGTTTCTCACAATTGGATTGAGGTGGTGCATTTTGGGCAGGAATACCACGCAGGTGTACTCCGTACATCCTATCAGGAGACGTGTGGTGTCTTTCTCTTCCCTGGTGAAAGAGGTCTTTGCCAGGTAGCTTCAGAAAATTGCTGTTTTTTTTTTTTTCTTTTATAATGGAATAGGTATCTTGTGGGGAGATACTTTGAGACCATGTAAATACCCTGTTTTCCACCAAACTTTCACCTACCAGTTTTCGCATCCACTGATAATGTTTGCCTAAAATAATTATTACTGTGTTGGCTGCCATAGGGTGATTTTTCTGATTTCATCATTTCTTCTTCATTTATTAGTTGACTCCAAATATTTTTAAAATGTTCATTGTATGTCTATTTGTATAGCAGGAATTAACATTTTTTTTAAAAGATTTTATTTATTTATTTGACTGAGAGAAACAGAGTGAGAACAAGCAGGGGGAGCAGCAGAGGGAGAGGGAGAAGCAGGCTCCTTGCTGAACAGGCACCGTGATGTGGGGCTCAATCCCAGGACCCCAGGATCATGACCTGAGCAGAAGGCAGATGCTTAACTGACTGAGCCACCTGGGAACCCCGGAATTAGCATATATTTTGATAGTTATCCCCCAAAGGAACTACTTTGAAGAAAGAAAAAAATGTTTCAAATTAGTCTTATTTAGGTCCATTTATATTCATAAAAAATTTAAGGTAACTTAATTTGTGAACATATAACATGCGCAATGTGATGAAGTTTGGTTTGGGCTAGCAGCATTGGAGAGGTGCAGAAATGGAGAGATGGTCAGCTTGTAAGTTTTTATAACGATTATTCAAGGAATACAGAAAGGCAGATAATAACAAGATGCCTTCCTGGATTTAGTAGAATATTAAAGGACACTTTGCAGGAGGGGAAAAAAGCAGAGCATAGAAAACTGATGAAACAAGACAGTACTGAGTGAGATCTAGATTATTTGCTGCACTATACCTGTGGACAGAATTCATCAGCTTGGGCTTTGGACTTTGGGGGAAAGTGTCATAGATGGGATTTTAGATGGGGAGGAAGTGCTTTGTGCCGGGTTCCATTGCTGGTAGGAATCTCTCTGTTTAATCATCCTTTTTTTTTTTTTTTAAGATTTTATTTATTTATTTGACAGAGAGGTAGACTCAGCGAGAGAGGGAACACAAGCAGAGGGAGTGGGAGAGGGAGAAGCAGGCTTCCCGTGGAGCAAGGAGCCCAATGTGGGACTCGATCCTAGGACCCTGGGATCATGACCTGAGCCAAAGGCAGACGCTTCACGACTGAGCCACCCAGGCGCCCCTTTTTAATCATCCTTAAAGGCTTTGTGGAAGAATGGCATCTAGGACTCTTAAAAAAAAAAATTATACACACACACACACACATATATACACACACACACACAAAGTGTATTTTTATATGTATTGATCCCTGAGATCGAGAGTCGTATGCTCTACCAACTGAGCCAACCAGGTGTTCTTTCAGGCTCTTGTATGAGGGAAGAGAGATTGTTCAGCTGGCTCTGCAAAGAAGCATATTGCAGGTGACATTGATGGGGGTCATGTTCTGGGATAAGCTGGTGCTACACTAGTAAGGCTGAGCAACATCCCATGTACAGGAGCCTGGTGAGGTAGTGGGGCTGACTCTAGGGGCAATGGAAGCCATTGAAGGACCGTTGGGTGCTAAAAAATTGCTTTAGGAGTTAGGGGTCTGTCTAATGAAGGTGGCGTGGACTAATACCAGGGGAGTGGGGAGAAGCAGATTAGAGTAAGGCATTAGGGAGGAGGACAGGATGGGGATTTTTGCTGTTAGTTTGGATGTAGGGAGGACTGGGATGAATTTGAGAAGTCTTCAACATTTCAGGCTTCAGGATACAGTTTATTGACTGTGGATAACCTTGTGAAAAAAGATAGTTCTTTTCCTGCATGATGCATGTTTGTTTTTAAATTGGAGAAGACATTTTAAGAAAAAAAAACCCCAAATAATTTGGAGGAACATTTAGGAGAATTTTTGTCTTTGACTTCTTACTTTGATGGAGGGTCCTAAGTCTTATATGCTTTGTGATTTACGTATGTATCTTGGGAACATCCTTTTTCAAACACTTCTCTTGAGGTTGCCTAATTGAAGTATTTTTGCAAATGCTGATTTAAAAAAGTAATTTTGTTTTTTCTATAGTAAAAGTGTTATGGGCCTGTTGTACAAATGAGAACCAACTAATGAAGCTTCTGAATATAAAGTTATAATGAAAAAATTGAAAATTGCTCCTAGTCTTTTGCCATAGCTATTTTATTGTTTATATTGGTAGAAAAAAATGGAAAGAATATTTATGTAAGACTGATCATACTACACCTGTTCTTTGTGTGTGTGTTTTGTGTCTAGTTTCTTTTATTTAGCCTACATGTGCTATTTTATGAGATTTTTTTTTTTTGGTTAAATGTGTGTCATGATCATTTTTTCAAATCAATAAGTTAGATCACTAATGAGTTAATATAATTCCAATATGTTATTCTCTTCTATGAATGGTTAGCCATCATTTCTTTATCCACAGTTGGGTGCTACCACCTATGCAGTTTCTAGTTTTTTTATTATAAGCACCATGACACTGAGCATCCTTGAACATGTGTATGTTCATGCCTTTGTGTGTGTGTGTGTGTGTGTGTGGAAAGTTCTGAAAACCTTTCAGCCTGAATTGCTGGCTCGGAGTGGGCCACATTGCCCCCCCCCGGCAGTGGTACGTGAATGTGTTTGTACCACATTCACATACCAACACACACTGGGTGTTACTGTTTCTTCGGATAGTCTTCCTTTTGCATGGGCAAAAGATATCTCTGTGTAGCCAGAGCAGCGTTGGATAGTCTTTCTTCTGTTTCTAACCTTTCAGATAAGAGCAAATCTTAAGAGGATGTGAAGTAAATAATTTTATTCTTGTTAATCTCATTTCCCCTTTAAAAGGTTGATGAGAAAAGGTTCTGTCTGGGGCATATTAAACACATGCAGAGAAGATGTCCATAGTTTGGAGGAGGAAGTCCTGACACCTCGACAAAGTCCCCTTTGTTGGATTAAAGAAATTGGTCTCCTTATCTGTCGTTTTATTCCCATTAGCTTATTTTTTTTCTACACAGAATGAGAATAATATTGATTTATCTCCCAAGAGAGTTGTGAGAGAAAATACCCATCATAATCCATTTATTTGGAATTTTCCTTTCCTTTTCCCAAGTGCTTTCACACCTCTTGTAACCGAAATGTCACCTCATCTTAACTGGGCTAAGCTGGAAAACGCTAAGTAACGCCAAGTAAATAGTAATTTTGTTTTTGTTGGGCAGTGAGGGATAGGTGTGTGATCTTATTTGATTCTGCATATGATTCTAAGGAATTTTTTTTTTTTTTAGGTTTTATTTATTTGACAGAGAGACCGCGAGAAAGGGAACACAAGCAGGGGGAGTGGGAGAGGGAGAAGCAGGCTTCCCGCCGAGCAGGGAGCCCGATGTGGCGCTCGATCCCAGAACTCTGGGATCATGACCTGAGCTGAAGGCAGACGCTTAACCACTGAGTCACCCAGGCGCCTGGGAATTTTTTTTTTTTAAACAGTTCTGTGAAGAAAAGGACTGATACTAGACTTTCTGATCACGGGAAGGGAGTCAGATGGACTTTGTATTGTACAGGAATTGAGTTCAAACCAGTTTAAGCTGAAAAAGGGCAGTATTGGGGCCGATCACTGGCCAGGCTGCTGAGATTACTGTGGGGACAGCAGTGAGGATTCAGGTTGGGGAGGTCTCTGCTTCTTTCTGGCCAGTGGCTTCTCTTCTGTGTTGCACTCATGTCCACTGTGAGTCCGGCTCACATCTTGCAGTTTCACCACCAGAGGAAAGTGTCTCTCTTTCCCCAGCTTGGATTACAACCACAAACCCCCAGACACATCCCCAAACCCTTGACTCACTCACTGTGGCCAGGGAGTTATGACAGTGTAAGAAAATAGGGGCCCCTACTCAGCAAACCTCATGTCAAGGGATGGAGTAAGGACAGGTTGCCCTAAAGGAATGAAGCTTGGCTGGGGGCAAGTGGCCTTGGTGCACAACCCCTGCGGGCATTATGAATTTTGTCAGAAGTTTGTATTTTGGATTGCTTGAGAGGCTCCAGGGCTCTACTGGAGGCTCAGACATTGGGGTCAGAGGCGCCTAGGTTTTTTTTTTGTTTTTTTTGTTTTTCTGAGAGAGTGTGAGTGTGCAAGCGCAATCGGGGTGGGGGAGGGGCAGAGGGAAAGGGGGAGAGAGAATCTTTTTTTTTTAAATTTTTTTATTGTAATGTTAATCCCCATACATTACATCATTAGTTTTAGATGTAGTATTCCATGATTCATTGTTTGTGCATAACACCCACTGCTCCATGCAGAACGTGCCCTTCTTAATACCCATCACCAGGCTAACCCATCCTCCCACCCCCCTCCCCTCTAGAACCCTCAGTTTGTTTTTCAGAGTCCATCGTCTCTCATGGTTCGTCTACCCCTCCGATTTCCCCCCCTTCATTCTTCCCCTCCTGCTATCTTCTTTTTTTTTTCTTAACATATATTGCATTATTTGTTTCAGAGGTACAGATCTGTGATTCAACAGTCTTGCACAATTCACAGCGCTTACCAGAGCACATACCCTCCCCAGTGTCTATCACCCAGTCACCCCATCCCTCCCACTCCACCTGGGAGAGAGAGAATCTTAAGCAGACTCTGTGCTCAGCATGGAGCCCGACACGGGGCTCTGTCTCATGACCCTGAGATCATGACCTGAGCCGAGATCAAGAATCGGATGCTTAACCAACTGAGCCACCCAGGTGCCCCTCAGAGGCCCCAGTTTGTCTCACAGTTCTTTTTACCATTTTTAAAAAAGATTTTATTTATTTGAGAGAGAGCGCAAAAGAGAGAGCACTAGCGGGTAAGGAGCAGAGGGAGAAGCAGACTCCCCATTGCGGGTAAGGAGCAGAGGGAGAAGCAGACTCCCCATTGAGCAGGAAGCCTGACACAGGACTCGATCCCAGGACTCTGGGATCATGACCTGAGCCGAGGGCAGACCCTTAACTGACTGAGCCACTCAGGCGCCCCTCTTTTTACCATTTGTGTGAATTTAGGCATGTCATTGAGCCTTCTGCTTCTATGGTCAGGTGTGAGCAACCTGAGTAACCTGAATGTGCAGTGTTCTGTAGCACTTGGCATAGTTCTGTCTGTATGTGTACCCCACTTTGCTTCTTCTCTCTCTGATGACCCTATGTTATTCGGGCTTTTGGCTCTGTCTTCAAGTGAGAGCTTTTCTATCTGTCCCATCCCCTTTAAACTGAACACTTATCCTTTGTGATTGTCATTATGGTTTTTGGAATCACAGCACCAAAATTCCAGTGTCATTATGGGTCTAATGCCATTCTTTCTGTATTTTAAAAATCTGAAGTCTCAGTCATTTATGTGTGTTGCTGCTTTAACATGTCACACGTGCACTTACCACCTGCCTGTCCCGTTTAAGACCCTCCCTGGGGTATCTTGTAGTGACTAGGGAAATGGGACTTAGAGAGAGTGAAGTTGAGCCCCTTATGTTAATTTATCACTTACATTTTCCTGAGAACCAGTTTGGGGCGTTTATTTCTGTTAGAGCTCTTAAGTCATTTTTTTTTTTTAAAGATTTTATTTATTTATTTGAGAGAGAGAATGAGATAGAGCATGAGAGGGGGGAGGGTCAGAGGGAGAAGCAGACTCCCTGCCGAGCAGGGAGCCCGATGCGGGACTCGATCCCGGGACTCCAGGATCACTACCTGAGCCGAAGGCAGTCGCTTAACCAACTGAGCCACCCAGGCGCCCTCTTAAGTCATTTTAAATTTAAGAGGGAAGGTAAGACGCTGTGGATATTAAGAGGAGGATGTGGTAAGGGGATTAGGAAACAGGATGAGAAAGCTCCAGGCCTAATTTTCAGCCCTCTCCTGGATCTGGACCCCTTCCCTATTCTCAGGGTCTAGATCCCCTGCTCCCCTCTTTTCCCTTCAGGTCCAGATCTTAGGACCAGACCTTTCCTCCTCTAGGATAACATATGTTAGCCAGAATTAGCCTTCTTGCCCAGTGATGCTGCTTTGGGAGAAGTACATTCAGGGCAGGTGGGCGAAAGCCAGTGCTCTTCACACTAAGGACTGCCTGGGGACTAGCTGTGCTGCATGCTACCAACCCAGCCCCAAGCGGCCATCCATGCTGACTGTGTTTACGACTCTGTTGCTTCAGTCTGCAGCTCTTCATGTAAAATGAATGAGGAAGATTTAGACGCACAGGCCCCCAAAGCCCAGGTGGATAGGGGCACAGTGGAAACATGGGCACCCACGGAGGACAGCTGACAAAAGATGGGCTTTCCACCCCCATGCTTATTAAGCCTGCTTTAGTTCAAGAAAACCTTATGTAGGTGCATCATTTATATATTGATGTACATAGAGAATTATATGCTGCTTTATCATTTATGCTTTAACTCTATATGGACTTTAATACATAAATGATTCAGACTTCACATTTTTAAAATACAGAAAGGATGGTATTACACCATAAAAACACTGGCATTTTGGTGCTAGAATTCCAAGGAAAAATCTGGTATGACATGTGCCGAACTATTAATAGAGTATTTTTAAGGGGGAGGGGAAGCAATATAAGGGAATGTGTACTTACTGCCTATGTTTTTCATTGTTGGGAGTTTAAAAAAATACATATAATACAATGGGCATTAAATTTTTTTTTCTTTTTTAAGGATACTGTAGTGTGCTCGAAAGGGTTAGTTCTCTACGCAGGTCAGCTTTATTTGTATTAGATACACATCTGTTTACTTTCTGCTCAAGACCATTATCCTTGATAAAGGAGGAAGTGGAGTGATCAGGTTGAAGGTGGCAGAACAGGAAGCCATCTTGAATTCATCATGTTTTTCTGTGCTCCAAAGAGAAACCTCCAGTGCCTTGGTGGAAGGATTTATTTTTATATAATGAGATTTTGATTCCTTGCTTTAGGGAAAATTGATCTGTTTCTTTTGCCCTCTCCATCTCCAAAACTAGGTATGCCCTGTTAGGGCAGGGGATGCTCTTCTGGAAAAGGGAACACTGACAAAGGAGAGCTAATGTGCTTAGTCTCTGTGGAGCTGTGTTCTAGAATCTTACTTTGGCACTTGCTTTCGTATCCGCTGACATCAGGGCCTACCTCTGGCTATTCCAGCCATTGTTTTTTGTAACTTGCTGGCAAATGCTCCCAAGCTGCAGAGATGTTTAGGAAGTCCTTGGTAATGTTGGGGCTTCCACTCATCAATTCCTAGGGGTACTCTTCGTTACCCTCTTTTCTTCAGGGGAGTGGCTCCAGCTCTGTAAAATAATAGACGATTTATATGGAAAAGTTAAGAGCCTGGAATCTGGGGACAGACTGCTTGGGTTAGAACTCCTCTCACTAACTGTGTGATGCTGAGTAAGTTATTTAACCTCCCTAGGTCTCAGTTTTTCATCTGTAAAATAGTGACAATATTGATCTCATAGGGGTCTCATGAGGGTGAAGGAGTTCATATACAGTGCTTGATACATAGTGCTGCAGACTTGCTAGCTTTGTGATTATTTTGTAGCATCCACGTGATAATTCTTTCTTCATTTCTTTGTGATTGATCCAGCACTGTCACTGCCTGCTTTTGGTTACCTGTAATGGATTTCACTCGTCCCAGAACAAACCAGACAGTGGCAGAGAGGCCACAGAGGAATCAGTCGGGTTGCAGAGCAGCTTCATTCCAGAAGACCGTAGTTAAGGGAGCACCGGCTGCGTGTCTTTGCAGGGTAGTGGGTTCACTGGCCCAGGTCTCTCCTTGCGTTCGAATGTGTACTAAAATGGATTGTGGGGTATACACCCTACCTTTTCTTTCTTTCTTTGTTTTTAAAAACTTTTGGAAACAGTCTTCTCTAGTGGGTCATATCAAATTCACCTTGGGGGCATTCATTTATCCACCTCCCTCTGAGAAAAACCACAGGTTAGAGTGTGTCTTCAGGTGGTTGGTTCTCTACCAGGCTGTGGTGAGGGAGAAGTTTCAAGTCACTGTGTGTGCAGTTTGACTAGCTGTGTGTCAGTGAGCCATGGAATGCCATAAAGAGTTTCCAGTGTTGGAAGAAATTGCGCTCAAATGAGCATGAAACTGATCCAGCTGATCGTAGTGAAGAACAAAACAGTATACATTCCAGCAAGAATAGGAAAGGGTTTGGGTGGAATGATACTAGCCTGATAGACACTTGGCAGGCACTGAAGGAAAAGAGGAAGGTGATTTTGCTTGAGTGAACTCAAAAGTGAATTAGAAGTGTTTGCTTTGCATATTTTACCAAAAGGAATAAATGCTGGTGGAGATTGTGGTAAAGGAACTGTCTGGGTGTCATAAAGATTGTCACCAATATTTGATCTCCTGGTGTGTGTTAGAAGGAATAGTAGATTTTTATATGCATTATTCTTAAATCTTACCCCACTTCCCAGAGGTTAGTTGGCTCTGAGACTCCTCAAGGTGAAGTAATATCCTGTAGGCACATACATAGTCAACTTTTGACTGGAATTTGAATGGAAGTCTGTAGAACATCAAGGCTTTTAAAAAGCTCATTCAGCCTATGGTAGATAGGTTTAACTTTGCTCTGTAATCACATTGTTTAGGAGATATGGTAGGAAAAATAAAACAAGTCTTGGATTTCTTGCTGAGCTAATAGTAGTGGGTAGTGAGTTTAAATTTTCAGTGGAAGGAATTAAAAAAGGTTAGCAGACGCTTGGAAGAATAACCTCTCATCATAGTGGATGGGAACTGGCTTGGTGTCCACAGGTGAATAAAAAGAACACAAAATAAAGATTTTAAGTGGGCTAGCCTTCTAACAGCCAGAACAATGTCGATTACCTTAGGACCCAGAAAGAAAACATTTATTTCTTACCAAGAACAAAAAGGCTACTTGGGAGGGAGAGAAGCGCTTCTGGGCACTATTTAATGGTACCAGAGAGCAGAAGGAAACAGCTAGGTATAGTGGGGCAGCAGATAAGGTAAAGTCAATAAGCAATCTTAGTTTTTTGTTTTTTTTTTAAAAGATTTATTTATTTGACAGAGAGAGACACAGCGAGAGAGGGAACACAAGCAGGGAGAGTAGGAGAGGGAGAAGCAGGCTTCCTGCTGAGCAGGGAGTCCGATGCGGGGCTTGATCCCAGGACCTTGGGATCATGACCTGAGCTGAAGGCAGATGCTTAACGACTGAGCCACCCAGGCGCCCCAACAATCTTAGTTTTTATTTATTTATTTATTTTAAAAAAGATTTTATTTATTTATTTGAGAGAGAGAGAATGAGAGAGCACATGAGAGGGGGGAGGGTCAGAGGGAGGAGCAGACTCCCTGCAGAGCAGGGAGGCCGATGCGGGACTCGATCCCGGGACTCCAGGATCATGACCTGAGCCGAAGGCAGTCGCCTAACCAACTGAGCCACCCAGGCGCCCAACAATCTTAGTTTTTAAATGAGGGATATTCAGGATCAAATTCATAGTACTTTTTGGCTGGTTTTGTTTTAATATTTGATTTGGACTCTCTGAAAGTTTTCAGTGGAGGTTATTTTATGATAATTTAAAAAAGTAATACACTCTTGGACTGAGACAAAGAATTGGAGTTTCTGCGTGTATTTATTGTCTGGGTAATTAATTGCATATGGGCCCTGAAAGTCTGGTTCTGCTTTACATCCTGACCTGCTGTCCTGAAGGCTTAGCTGGCTATTCTGGAGCTACAGCAGCCTGCCTTCTTCTGAAGTGGATCCTTTGCTCTGGCGTCACCTTTATGAGATGCTGGTCTGCCCGAGAAGAGAGTCTACAGTGGGAATTCAAGGTCAGCTATATAAGATAGCCATTGCCAAAGTGACACACAGGCAAACAAAATGAATCTTCCTTTCTCACATTCTTGGTATTAGAGGTCAGGAGAGGGGTCTGATTGCAAGTTTAGAGTAGGAGAGAATGCTTTTTGACTGATTGAGGGCATGGCCTTTCATTTCTAAATGGTTTAAAGAGTTTATGCCCCATTGTTTGTTCATTCCAGAGTCCTAATGATATGGATGATATTTTTT
The DNA here is from genome assembly GCF_002201575.2 of Neomonachus schauinslandi. Lineage (NCBI taxonomy): Eukaryota > Metazoa > Chordata > Mammalia > Carnivora > Phocidae > Neomonachus > Neomonachus schauinslandi. Next base: position 90,597,697 of record NC_058405.1, read on the forward strand.
CTCGGACAGGAATGTGGCTTCTGGCAGTGACTCTGCATCACAATTGCTTGAAAATAACCAAGCCAAAATGTGTGGCCTCTGTGCATGTGATGTGTGTCCATGAAAGAAATGTGTGCCTGTTGATTAAAAAAACATCACTTGAAATTAGAAATAGTGGCTTTCAAACTGGGAAAATCTCAAATGTCCAGCATTAGGAGAATATAAAAGTACATATGTGTAAATATTTCTGCACATTTATCCAGAATTTGGTGTACTTTGCAGCAAGTATAGTTATAAAGAGTTTCAGTGACATGGGGAAATGCTGATGGAAAAATGTAAAATGAAAAAGGCAGGTGCAGAATTTAATATACACCAAGATCTCAGCTATGTACACATGTATAGAAAAAATGATCTGGAAAGAGCTATGGAAATGTTAATAAGTATTCATCTATATGATGAAATTATAGATAATAGGTTTTCTTTCTATGTTCTTGTATTTTCTAAATTTCCCATAGTAGGCACATACTATTTTTATAAACAGGAATTTAAAACTTTTCTAACACGGCTGCTTTTGAGAAGGTACTGGTCAGGATATTATAGGGATGAGATTATCTATATTGTCACATGAAGAAATAAACAGAACTTGGATTTGCTGCAAAAAGTAATGCCTTTGTAACTTACAGCGATTCCTTCATTTTTTTCTTGGAATTAAGGTAGCAACAAAAGTAACTTTTCCTAATGAAAATACGTGATACCAGGGAGTCTGGTGGCTCTGTTGGTTGGGTGACTGACTGGCTCTTGATCTCAGCTCAGGTCTTGATTTCAGGGTCATGAGTGAAGCCCTGCGTTGGGTTCCACACTGGGCATAGAGCCTACCAAAAAAAAACCAAAAACCAAAAACCAAAAAAACATGATACCCAAGCAATACAGCAGTTGGGATCAAGAATCCACTAAGTATATTCAACTGCTTCAGCCCCACTTTACCCCATAAATGTGCTTATAGTTGCTCTAAAAAGATATAAAAATCTGTAGAAAATCTGTTGCTGCATTTAATACATGAACTGTTTTGAGAAGTTTTGCCAGCTAAATGAGCAAACATCGGTATAAATTTAGCTTATCTTAATGACTTACTGCTTATTTTTTTTACATTTAGTTTTTTTGTGGTAATTGCTATTTTTTTTTTTTTTTTGCCTCAATTTTGAGATAGGAGATTGTGAAATATGGCGCTGCCAAATGTTCAGACTTGATTAGCACTGCAGTTAGAGTAAGCCAAATCTGGCTGTTTGATTTGATTTCTGCTTTATAATAGAAGGAGGATTAATTCAAGAAGAAAATGCTTATTTACCTTCCCTGATGCATAATAATGGTGCGTGTGGAGTTGAAGCATGTTCTTAATAAATTGCAATCCTCGTAGAATGGAGATCTTTTGATTTATGAAGGAATGTATTGCATCTTCCTATTCCTTTCACTAACAAAACAGCCTTAGTAAGAATTATAATTGCATTAGTGGCTGTCAGGGATGGAGGAGAGACGAGGGGGGCTTGGGGAGTGACTGCTACTGGGTAATGAGGTTCTTTGTGGGGTGATGAAGATGTTCTGGAATTAGGTAGCAGTGACAGATGCACAGTCTTGCATATACTGGAAAATACTGAATTGGACACTTTAAAGGGATGATTTCTGTGGTGTGTGTATGGTATCTTAATTTTTTAAAAAAGGAGAAGAGGAAGATGGATTCCATATGTGAAGAAGTCCCATACACATCCCACCAACCTCTTCACTCAATGGTAAATTACAGAGATGCCTAATCCTGGGAGAATGTTGAATTTTCACAGGCATTTGTCATGAGAGTAAAAAACGCCCTGTGGTGAAAGTGATCAGTCACATCTAAAATGTTACTATGAAAAGACAATCTAAGGACATGAATAATAGTACTTAACAAGATCTGTTTGAAAAGGAACATTATGGGGATGTAGTAGCGTAGACTGAATTCCTGTCTTAAACTTCAAAATGAAACAAACGTGGTAGGTGTCAACAAATAACTACATAGAGGAAGAGAAGGAAGTACATAGATTTTATAAAAGCTCACAAGAGTGAGGGATTTTTGTTTAAGAAGCAATTGCTTTCTTAAGATTTTTTTTAAAAAGATTTTTAATTACGCTGCATCCGGCTCCCTGCTCCGCGGGAAGCCTGCTTCTCCCTCTCCCACTCCCCCTGCTTGTGTTCCCTCTCTCGCTGTGTCTTTCTCTGTCAAATAAATAAATAAAATCTTAAAAAAAAAAAGATTTATTTGAGAGAGAGAGAATGAGAGAGCATGAGCAGGGGGGAGGGGTAGAGCGAGAGGGAGAAGCAGACTCCCCGCTGAGCAGGGAACCGGATGTGGGGCTTGATTCCAGGACACTGGGATCATGACCTGAGCCGAAGGCAGACGTTGAACCGACTGAGCCACCCAGGTGCCCTAATTTATTTATTTATTTTAGAGAGAGAGCACGTATATGTGTTGCAAGAATGCAAGTGGGGTGGGGGGCGGGCAGAGGGAGAGGAGAGAGAGAATCCCAAGCAGACTCTGCACTGAGCATGGAGCCCGACATATGGCTTGATCCCAAAACCCTGAGATCATGATTTGAGCTGAGAGCAGGAGTTGGATGCTTAACTGACTGAACCACCCAGGTACCCTGTCTTACGATTTTTAAATGAAAAAAATAAAAAGAAGAGCTCTAACATATTTTGGAATGTCTGGTTATATGCTAGATCTTTTGATAATTGCTTTAAATATTTCATGCCATTTGATTACCATAAGAACTGTATTTTCAATCCCATTTTAAATTTGGGAAACTAAAAGCAAACATTCATCACTCCCTCCCCCTGAAAAATTAAAATTATACTAGTGAATGCCTTCATAAGAAGTTCTCAAAGAACAGTGAGGAAAATAACTTGCCTGATATATTACCACCTAGAGATGCCCACACCTTGGTGAGCATCCTTCCAGGCAGTTCTCTATGCATACATCACATTACAGTTCTAGCGTACATGCTGTTCTACAGCCTGTTGGTTGGTTGTTAACTTTGTTTTACTCAAAGTAAAAAAAATTAGTCCTGTTGTCTGGGTGCTGGGGCGCAAGAGCACCTGTGTCCGGGGTTCCCAAACACACCAGGTTTGATCACTCGCCGCTGACAAAATCTAAAGGCGGAGGGACGAGTGTTGGTGAAACAAGAAAAAGATTGCTTTCAGAGCGGCCAACACCCAGAAGACAGTGGACTAGCGTCTCACAGATTGTTTCCAAAGTGCTTAAAATACTTGCAGGTTTGTAGAAGGAAACGGTGGGGCAAAGGGCTGTGAGTACCTGCAGGTGGGCAGTGGAGGTCAGGTCTCACGGTCGTGGGGGTCAGTCATGGGGGTCCTGCTGGCTCAGGGCAGTCCCTGTGGCTTGAGGGCATGGTTTTGGTTCCCATTCCCCCATCAGGGGATGCTTTGCCCTCAGGGTCTTTTGCCTGAGTTCAGAGATAAGCTGGAAAGAACTTAATTAGAAAGCTTGGGGTCAAAATGGAAGTAGTTGAAATCCTCTTTCAGTAGAATATTTTTTGTTGTTAAAATATGGTCATTTCTATGGCCTTATGATACTCCTTTTTATGTGTGTTGTGATTTACCTAATTTGCTCTCAATTGAGATTTAGGCTGTTTGCAAAAAAATTTTTAAGTATTTATTTAAATTCTAGTTAGTGGGGCTCCTGGGTAGCTCAGTCGGTTTAGCATCTGCCTTGGGTTCAGGTTGTGTTCTGGGTCCTGCGATCAAGCCCCACATCGGGCTCCCTGCTCAGCGGGGAGCCTGCCTTCTCCCTCTCCCTCTCTATCAAATAAGTAAATAAATAAATAAAATCTTAAAAAAAAGTTCCAGTTAACATACGGTGTAATATTAATTTCAGGTGTACAGTATAGTGATTGCAAATTTTCATCATTTAAACAATATTTTTTTTTTTTTAAAGACTTTATTTATTTATTTGAGAGAGAGAGACTGAGAGACAGAGAGCATGAGAGGGAGGAGGGTCAGAGGGAGAAGCAGACTCCCTGCCGAGCAGGGAGCCCGATGCGGGACTCGATCCAGGGACTCCAGGATCATGACCTGAGCCGAAGGCAGTCGCTTAACCAACTGAGCCACCCAGGCGCCCTCATTTAAACAATATTATGATTATCCATACATAAGGGTTGTATTTAATTTTCTAACCTTTTACATGGAATTTTTTCAGATACACATAAAAGAGAATAAAACAGTGAGTCCCCTTGTACCCATCATCCAGTTTCAACAACTAGTAGCATTCTACCATTCTTATTCATCTGTTCTCCCTCCGCTTTTTCCCCCTGTTGTATTTTAAAGCATGCTCCACATGTCATATTATTTTACCTGTAAAGATTTCAGTATGTATCTCGAATAAATAAGGACTTAAAGAAATACCCACAATACCATTATCCCGCCCAACAAAATTACCCCAAATTCCTTAGTATCATCTAATAACTAACTATTCTATGTTCAGTTATCCTCCGTTATTTCAAAAATACCTTTTTACAGATGATTTGTTTAAAGCTGTATCCAAATGCTATCATGTGTTACGTTTAGGTTTCTTTTAGAATTGACAACAGTTTCTACCCAACCAACTTTTTTTCCATATAGTTTATTTGTTGAAGGAATGTATTGTTTGTCCTGTAGAATCTCGCTATTCTGGATTTAAATTACATTGCTTATGTCATTGTGTTTTCTAGTATGTTCTTCTGTCTCCAGAAAGCTGGTAGTTCAGTCTGATCCTAGAGGCTCTGTTAGCTTCAGTTTTTCTTTCTGTAACTCATACTTCTTAGGTGGTATGTTCATCCATCTGCATCACATTAGTAAAATCGTCTGTTTGTCCCACTTTTTGGTGATGCTCAGATTGATGGCAGTGGGTTCAGGTGTCCTCCCTGATCCTTCTGTTATGAAATGTTTCACTTACAGGTTTTAGTAGCAGTTGATGATTACTGCCTCGATTATTTTATCGATTACTTTATTAACTAGCAATAGGACAGTTTTCTAATTCTGTCATTTCCTTTACTTCTGTTATTTAGTAGCTGTAATTCTTTTTTTTTTTTTTTAAAGGATTTTATCTATCTATCGGAGAGAGAGCATGCACAAGCAGGGAGAGGCAGGCAGAGGGAGAAGCAGACTCCCGGCATAGCAAGGATCCTGGATGCGGGACTGGGATTATGACCTGAGTCGAAGGCAGACGCTTAACCGACTGAGCCACCCAGGCGTCCCGGCTGTAATTCAGTAAAGAAGAACTTTGACTCTTCAACTAGTTGCTTACTCTGAACTACAATCCATGTAGGAAAGGCAGTTTGACTGCTTTATTCTTTTGTTCGATTTATCAATTTTCAGAACATGAGTTGGTGCCTACCAGCCTCAAAGGTGACCAGAGAGGGTCTTTTTAGGAATTGGGGTACCTTAGAGAAAATGGCTAATTTCATGTCTTGGCAGGAATTGTCCAAGATGAACTTGGGACATCTTTCAGACTTGAAAACAAGGAAGCATTTTATCTGGTGTGGCCTCCCCCACTAGGTTATGAGCTTCTGGAGGGCAGCGACTGTGTTTTGCTTGGGGTCAAGTAACTCAGCTCTGTCCCTGCTGGAGGTTCTGCATCCTGCCCCCACCCCCCTCCCCTGCCTCAATAAAACAAAAAAGCTCAGTTGACAAGTGCTCTCTGGGCTATAGGAAAGCCCCATTTTCTCTGTCTTAACAACTGTTAGCGTTTCCCCAGTGGTTTTCCAAGAGTTGTTCATCACTTTTTGTGAGGTGAGTTGACTTTTTGATGCACTGTGGAATCCATCTTCCTATGGCTTTTGTCCCTGTATCCTTGAGCGATACAAGTCAAAGTAATGGTGGGGATTTGACCATAGATTTGGTAGATGAGGCAAACTGTACCTTGGGTCATGCATTTTGATTAAGAAAAGTGGGTATAATATGTGGCTCAACACTGTTCTTTTTTTTGTTGTTGTTGTTATCTCTCTTTTGCTCTTGCATGGGATAGCCAAAGTTTTATTTGTGTTTCAGAGTTCATTTTCTGTATTTTACAGCTCTTTCTCGCTCCTTTTTTTCCATTTCAGAGTTGAAGTTCTGATTACTTACATTATGTTCCACAGGTTTTAGTCTCTCTTCAAATCTTCTTGACCTGCAGACTCGAACAGACCCTGGTTTACCGCGGCTTACTTTAATTGTGATGAGTGATTAACGTCTGTCTCAGACGGTGCCTGCATTTTTTTTTTTTTACATGTAATTTTACCTGTAACACCTTGGCACATACTTTTTTTCAATAAAATTTGTCTAATGAGTGAAAAACAGTCTAACTTTTCCTGTCTGTGGTGTTATGTGATTTTTTGATAGTCAAATGAGAATAAGGGAAGTGAAAGCTAGATTGCATAATACCTTTCCGTTATAGAAAGACCTGTCTGTTAGAGCCTCTGGCGTTTGCCTTGGCTTGTGTTATGTTCTCAAGTAGCATGGGTCATTTTTCTGTTGTAGATGGGAATTCGCACCTTCTGGTATTGGGCAGGGTTTTAACTGTGTCGTCTTCTCCATGGCTCAGAACATGAATCTGCTTATAGGTCATGAACCTTGACATACTCATCTCGATCCTGCTGAGATACAGCGTGAATAATAGCAGTTTGGGTGCATTTAACCTTCCATTTTTCTTTCTCTTTCCTCCCCCTCTTTCCCCTCCCCTCTCCTCTCTGAAGTGGGAAATAAGACTTTTCCTTTTGGCATTTTTATGTTGAGTTGCGAACATGTGGTTTTGCTCAGCTCTAGTCTGGTGTGTAGACTGGAGCAGATAGCTTTACCTCTGAGCCTTGGCTTCCCTGTGTGTAAAATGGAGAGCAGTAACGGTACCGGATGTAATGGTACCGGATGTACCTACTCTGTGTAAAGCTGTGGGCAGAGAAATTGTTATTGGCTATTTTCCTCTTCTTTTCTTCCTTTCACTTTGTGGTCACTTGAGATTTAGAATCTGACACATTTATGTGCTTTTACCTATAAGTGAGCACTTAGCTCTAGAACTTCTATTTTTTGTTGTTAGTCTGTTGTGTGGCCAAAATAAATAGGGTTTCATGGGACAGAGCTGCCCCTTGGTTTTTTTTTCCTTAAAAGGATTCCTGTTTTAAAAATTGAGATAGGGACGCCTGGGTGGCTCAGTCGGTTAAACCTCTGCCTTCGGCTCAGGTCATGATCCCAGGATCCTGGGATCGAGTCCCACATTGGGCTCCTTGCTCAGCAAGGAGCCTGCTTCTCCCTCTGCCTGCCTCTGTCTCTCTCTCTCTCTGATAAATAAATAAAATCTTAAAAAAAAAAATTGAGATAATTAGGGGCAACTGGGTGGCTCAGTTGTTAAGCGTCTGCCTTCGGCTCAGGTCATGATCTCAGGGTCCTGGGATCGAGCCCCGCATCGGGCTCCTTGCTCGATGGGAAGCCTGCTTCTTCCCCTCCCACTCCCCCTGCTTGTGTTCGCTCTCTCGCTGTGTCTCTCTTCAAATAAATAAATAAAATCTTAAAAAAATAATAAAAAATAAAAATTGAGATAATTATAGATTCATGTAAGAAAGAGTATAGAGATCCCTTGTACAAATGTCCAGTTTCCCAAAAATGGTTATACTTTGCTAAACTGTGGTGCAGTATAACCAGCATATTGCATCGATACAACCCAACGACGGACTCAGATTTATCCAGTTTTGTTTGTACTCATTTATGTGTATCCTTCGCTTATAAACTGAAAAGTTTCTTAATCCAGCATTTCAGATTTGTGATGATAGGGTAGTAGGGGTAAATATCACCCTTAATATGAGAGAATTAATTTAAAGATGAAGAAGAAATATGAATGTATGAATGAAGAATCTTTCCTTTTAATTCTAGTGAATGTAGTAATATAGACCATGATAATTTTGGGCCAAATAGTACAGTAATATTATCTTAACAGATGCTTTAAAGAATAGATGACTGGGTGCTTCGGTGGCTCTGTTGGTTAAGCATCTGCCTTCGGCTCAGGTCATGATCCCAGGGTCCTGGGATCGAGTCCCACATTGGGCTCCCTGCTCAGCGGGAAGGCTGCTTCTCCCTCTCCCACTCCCCCTGCTTGTGTTCCCTCTCTTGCTGTCTCTCTCTCTGTGTCAAATAAGTAAATAAAGTCTTTATAAAAAAAAAAAAAAGAGTAGGTGACTAATTTATTGCATATGCATTCTTACATTTCAAGCACACTTTAAAAATGACTTAACACATACTTGAAAACTGTTTGATAACCAGTATCCCATTTTCACTTTGTTTACACTGTCCTTTGTGTACGTTGGTCCTTTGCTTAGAAAAGCATGTTTTCTTGAGCACCATAGAGTACTTTAGTCCAGCCCTGGGTTAGTGGAACCTGAACTAGATTTAATATCTTTAGCATTCCCTTTTCCTGTTTTAATTAATTAAAGATGGTGGACAGACCTTATAGGACTGCTTCCTTTCCTCCTCTGCTCCTGTTCGGGCTGGAGGCCTGACCAGACACCATCAGTGGAGGTCTGGGGCTGATTTTTTTTTTTTAATTTTATTTATTTGGGAGAGAGAGAGTGCACTAGGGTGTTGCATGATTTGGGGGCTGGTGGTGGCAGGGAAGGGGAGAGGGAGAAGCAGACTCCCCGTGGAGCAGGAAGCCAGATGTGGGGCTTGATTCTCAGGACCCTGAGAGCATGACCTGAACCGAAGGCAGATGCTTAACCGACTGAGCCACCCAGGTGCCCCGGTCTGGGGCTAATTCCTAACTCCTTATGTCTCAAATGCCTTAAATGCCCCTTCCCCCAACACACACAATCCAGTTGTCAATACATTTTAGTAGTGTTTCTTCTGAAGTAATTCTTTTTGTATTTTCCCTCCATATATAAGAATATGTGCTTGCTTAAAAATAGCATAAAAGTGTAAAGAAAACGTCAGCAGTTACTTTACCTGAAGTATCTTCCTAACCTTGTGCTTTCCTTTTGTTGTAGTGTCTCTCTAAGACAGGAATCAGACACCACTTTTCCCTTCCCTGGCCTGTTGAAGGAGCTTTCCAACTGGTCTCCCTCTCTGGGCCAAGCAAGCTTTCGAAAACACACAGCTGTTAAGTCCCTACTTGCTCAGAAGCCTTGAGTTCTTTGCTGCCTGCAAAAGAAAGCTTGAACACCAGGGCACTGTGTTCAAAGCCTTGTAATAGTTTTGTCCCTAACATGCCATTCTTTGCTTTTCTTCCACGATATCCTCCTCCAGACTGTCACCATGCTGACTTGGTATCTCTCCTGCCTCCATTCCGTTTGCTTTATGTGGATCACCTTCTCTTGGCCTTATCAAACTCCTTTATGTGCTTGAAGGCTTAGCTTAAATGCTGGGACTACTGTAAAGCCTGTGCTGAGTTTCCCCAGTTGAGAATATTTCTATGAAGGCTGGTGCTTCCATAGCACTTAGAACACACATCACTTTTGCCAGACCATATTTTGCCTTATACTGTGTCCATTTGTCTACTTGTTTCAACTGTATTATCAATATTCTTGCAGGTGAGGGCCACATTTTATCTGTCAAGGGGTGTCTCTGATTCCTTGCTTGCACAGTAGGACCTAGCATAAAATAATGGCTTATTACATTTAATTATATTCAACTGTGTAATAAGTAGCTCCTGCTTGCCTGTCTTTGAGATGGCTTTTTCTTTGTATTTTCTGTTTAATCTGCCTTGTCATTTAATACATACCACTGTGACAACTTCCTTTCTTATAGCTATGTCCTAATATAGTGTAGTTTTATGAGAGGGGCTAGTTTTGGGATAAATTTGTAGAAATGCTCCCTTTAAGAAGCAGGAGGATTCTCATGGGCCTGCCAGATCCCATGGGTGACTTTCATCTCTCATGAGGATAAAGTGAGGTGGGGTGTTGGCATTGGGAGCAGACACCTGGGAATCAGCCAGGAATATTCCTTGTTTCCTTCCTAGCCAATAAATTCGGAAAATGAGTTTGTTGGACGAATGCCTTGGCATCCATCCTAACCTTTGTTAGTAATTTAAGGACTTGATTTTGAATTGTGATTTGTTCCCAGAAAATTCCAAATAGAAAAATCATGAATGTCATATCATGTAAGATCCCAGTGAAGGAAATCTAGAAATATAAAGTGTAGTTTTGACGTTGTGAAAGAAATTGAAATATTCACTCCACCCCCCTACCCCCCCCACCTTGGAAGGGGAAAGCTGGGCTTTCTGATTATACTCAAAACTATGTATGCTCTATGACAGAGGATGCCTGGCAGGCTGGAAGCCTCTTGGATCATTAAGAGTTCATTAGATTCTGTCTGCAGCTGTTAGAAAATGAACAATCAGGCATGTGAGACTCTATCATGTTGCTCAAATGCTCAGCGTGAATAACTGTAGCCACAGAGCTATTTTTCACGGAGAGAAGGAAAACCTTTCCTAGCCAAGAGAAGATTGTCTTTATCTTTAAGAAACAATGTCCTACTGCGTGGTACGTTAGACTCTAGTTTACATTTTGGGCATACTCCCTCCCCCACCATAGTAGCAGCGTCCAGAAATGAAAAGGAGGGACATTTTTTACGTTGTGAACAAGACTGTACCAACTGTCCATTTCCTCTTTCAGAGAGAGACAGAGTTATGATGCTAGAGGCTGCCTGGGCAGAAGTGCTTGCATTATTAGTGACTTTTAGACACATGATACCTTTTTGTTTTGTTTTGTTTTGCCTTAAAACTGAAAAACAATAATTATGAGATATTCCTGTGTATCTGCATTTTACATATAAGGAAACTGAGGCATACAGAGGAAATAATTTGCCCAGTGACACAGTAAGTGTCAGAGTCTGAGTCCAGAATCTACATTCTTAAGTACTGTGCAATATTGTGATGTCAACGCAGTTTAAAAACAAGATTGGCCATGGTGAGCCTCCAGTGCGTACAACATGAGAGTAGTCTTTTAACATCATAATTCTGATTCTGTCATTTCTCAGCCTGTCTCCTGTGCTTTCCCATTATACTTAAAATAAAACTGAAACTTGACCTCATAGTGTAAATGATCTTGGGCCCCTGGCCTGGCCCTCCTGTCTCTTGACCTTCTTTCCCCTCCTGTTGCCTTATACTGTGCTGCCCCAGTCACCCTGGCCTTTCTGTCTTTAGAACACGATTTTAAGGCCTTTCTGATGGCCTGTCAGCTTTCCCCAGGTCTTTGTGTTATGACCTGTATCTTGTCATTCAGCCTTCTCTAGGCTTCCCTAAGTAGCTTCCCTCAGCCATTACTATAACCCTAGCTGAAATCCCCCACTTGAATGTGTGTTTCCTGAGGGCAAAGCCCTTACCTTTCTTAACTACACAATCTCCTAAATTTCCTAAAACAGTCCTTGGGACTTAGTGGCCACTCAAATATTTATTGAGTAAATGAATAATGAGAGGTTGGACAGTTATGTCTCTGGAAGGCCCATGGCTTTTCTGAAACCCACCCTCTGGCTAACAGGATATGTGACACCATCTCAGGACAGCTAGAGACTGCTTTGTTAACTCTGTGCTTCCAAATTCTGCCACCTCCCAAAATAAAACTTGTGGAGAAAGGTTTTCTTCCGGTGTCTCAGCAGCAAGTGAAGGTAGGAGGAGACAGCCAAGGGCCTGAATGTGACAGAAGGCTTCCTCTGATTTGTTGCAGGGTCTTCTAGGACCCTGGAAAGAAACTCTTAGACTATCTCATAGCGACTGTGTTTGTAATGGTGACCCTGAGACATTGGGAAAGGCTAAATTCCAGAATATTCTCTGCAACATACATGTCTAGTACATTTTGTGGGCTTTCCATGAACTAAGTGGGAAGTTCAGATGTGTGGAATCAGCCTCAGCTATCTAGAGAAACCTCTCTCCAGGTAGGCTCATCCTTTCATTCTGCTGTGGGCCTGTTACTTGCTCAGTGCCGCGAAGCCTTCCCTCAAGTTGTGTTATGATTATTAAACAACTGTTGCTTTCATGTGTTCTCCCACCTGTCTAGAATGCAACATGTTCCTTATCTGGAATCAAAGTCACTTGGAGTTTTCTACCGGTCATTTGGTATCTGATTGCACTGTCCCAGCGTGAGGGCCCAGAGGCTCTGCAGCCATTACGGCCTCACTCTGGTGCATTGGTCACAGTTGCCCCCAGGGTCCCACGACGGAGGGAAGCTGGGACTCCCAGAGCCTGCTGGGCAGGGACTGTCCTGGAACAGATTCGGGCTGGGCTTCATGTGCCACCCCTCTCCTGTTGCCAGTTGGCCATGAGCCTGAGAGCATGTTCCACATCAGTCTGAAGTCCTCTGGACAGGTGTATAAATCCTTCTGTACTGGCCTTTCTCCCTCTCGGCTTTCAGCGAGCATTTACTGCTAAGAAAAGGAAGACCTTCGTCTTTCTCTGTTTTTTGTTTCCCTGGTGTAAGAGCAGGCAAGTCGTAGAAGTTCAGCAGTCCACAGAAACTTTTCCAGTTTACCAAACCATCTAAGAAAACAAAGGTAGTCACATGAGGAAGAAGACCTTGTAACTCCTAGCCATGATCCTTGAACTCTGGGTGTTGTGGGCCTCAAAAGGTGTTTCTTTTTTCCCCTAATACCTTTTTACTGTCCACATTTCTCTTTGGGTTCCCTGACTTAATCACAGATGACCTGTAGGATAATTGAGTTAGAGATTTCTTTGCTCATTTCCCATTTTATTATTTTTTTTGAGACATACCTGTTGGAGGAGAGAAAAAGGATATTTCTGCCTTAAAACCGGATTATAACAGAATAGATGTGGTTTTCGTACAAGGACCTTGTGTTCTGTGTTATAACCCACCTGTTGCAAACAGTGCTTGACTCCAGGTTTCCTTTCTGTGGGAGAAACAGACAAAAGGGTCCCAGAAGTGGGGGCCTGAGAGCCGGATCTTAAAAGATGGGCGGGGTTTTGGCAGGGATAAGTGCACATTGAAGGGGGAAAGAGTGAGCAAAGCGTAGGTGGCTGGAGCGCTGGGGAAGATCCCACTATGACTCGAGCAGTCTGGCGAAGCCGTGGGACATGCCCTGGTCCATCCATCCACACAAGCTCCAGGAGGACAGGATTGTGTTTGGTTCACTCTTTAAGCCTGGCACTTAGCACAGGGCTTGGCCTTCAGGAGTACTCAAATATTTGTTCAGTGAATGAGGGAGGCTAGGAATAATGAGAAGAGCTCCCGTTTATTGAACAGCTCTGTGTATCAGGCATGTGCTGAGCTCTTTTAAGCAAATCTGCACTTAATCCTCGTGACCGTATTTGTTAGTTACTGCTGTAATTCCCCTGTAGTAAGTGAAGATAAATGGTAGGGCTGGGTCTGGAACTGGGCCATCTGGGTTCTGAACCCAAACCCTTCACCTGAACTGTGCTTTCTAGAAAGATAGATTGGGGCCAGACCTTAGAGAGTGTGGATGCCAACCCAGGGCAGTGAAGCTGTTTTTTTAACAGGCTGTGAGGAAGCACTGAAGCTTTTTTTAAAGATATTATTTATTTATTAGAGAGAGAGCCCGTGCGCATGTTTATGAGACGGGGGAAGGGACCGGGGCAGAGGGAGCAGTAGACTCCCCACTGAGCAGGGAGCCCGATGCGGGACTAGATCCCAGGACCCTGAGATCATGACCTGTGCTGAAGGCAGATGCTTAACTGACTGAGCCACCCAGGCGCCCTGAAGCACTGAAGATTTTGAACAGACTCCTAGAGTGTTCTTTGGAAAGTTAGAAAATTGTGGTGGTATCTGAGCTGGCTTGGGGATGAATAGGAGGTTACCAAAAGTTAGTCCAGTGGGATGAGAGGTGGTGAAGTTGGGAGTGGATTATTGGAATGTTGGGGGGAAATTGGGGAATGAGGTGAGCCATTAACTGTGGCATCTGAGAGGAATCTAAGACTGTGTAAATCCTAGATAAAATAAATTGATTTCATTTTCTCTACAATGTCTCCTGTTTGGGAACTCTGCATCTCCCTGGCCTAAGGAAGTCCTGTGTGCAGACATCAGAGGCATTATCCTTCTAAACGATACCTCTTTTTTTAGCTGTCATAGTCTTACTTGAAAACAGAGCCTTTCAGGAAAAGAAAGAGGCCCAGGTCATTTCCGTGAAATATTTACATTTAGGATACTAGTTTTTTTAAACACGAAGTGTAGGGGAGCCTGGAACAGGTTACCCTGCAGTGTAATTGGGTTGTTCATTAAATCATTTCAGGATTTATAAAAAGGAGAATTCATATTATGCCTTTAGCATAAGGTGACCCAAGAAATGCAAGGCCCTTTGAGACCTGGCTAGAGGTTCCACTGGTTCCTTCTCCATTTCTCTTCTTGCACTCCAGCCCCCCAGCCCCCCATGGCGGGAGTACCTTGAAACAATTGCTTCAGAGGCACCTGAATAGCTTACGGGCTGGTCTCAGTTATTTGGTAGCTTGGATTAAACCTGTGAAATCTAAGACGAGTGCTAAGATCCATTAATAGGACTCACAGCTGTCAATCTCCAAGAGAAGCGAAGGCCTGGAGCCCCATGCTAACTCTTCCCGTAAGCTTGTTTCTGGCCTTCCTTGAAACCGCTCTGCAGGAAATCTTCACTTGTCTTTCTCAGGGTTTTCTCCTCAGAAAAGAAACAGATTCCAGGGCTCCTGTTTAATCTTCCCTGTGGACGGACAACTTATGGCAACCCGACCCAGAAAGGGCAAGGAAGGACTTAGAACACGTTTCAGAACCTTCCTCCTTTTGTGTGTGTGTTGTGACTCTGGGTACTGCCATAAACGCCTTGACCAGAGTGTGCAGACCTGCTGGTCATGATGGATGACCTTTGTTTGGAGTAGCTCAGCCAGAGCGTGGCCAAAGGCGGAGCGGCCCTGCTGAGAAAAAGCTCTGGGCCTTGGGCTTGGGGCATCAGCTGTCGCGGCAGCTCCCAGGACTCTGACAGCCTTTCCCAGCCTGGGACAGGGTGAACATGGAAGGTCACAGTGAGTTCAGTGGGCAAGTGGCGTTAGGGCCGAGTTTTGGTTGGCTGTGGATATGGAGGAGGTTCATTTGTTGCTTTTTTAATTAAAAAGTAAGTGAAGGGGCGCCAGCCTGGGTGGCTCAGTCAGTTAAGCGTCTGCCTTTCGCTCAGGTCATGATCTCAGGGTCCTGGGATCGAGTCCTGCAGCAGGCTCCACGCTCAGTGGGGGAGTCTGCTTCTCCTTCTGCCCCTCCCCACCGCTTGTGTGCTCTCTGTCTCAAATAAATAAATAAAATCTTTAAAAAATAAATGGAGTAAGTCAGGCAGAGAAAGGCAAATACCATTATGATTTCACTTATATGTGGAATCTACAAAATAAAACAAACAAAAAAACAGACTGAAG
Organism: Neomonachus schauinslandi; assembly: GCF_002201575.2. NCBI lineage: Eukaryota > Metazoa > Chordata > Mammalia > Carnivora > Phocidae > Neomonachus > Neomonachus schauinslandi. The sequence goes on from NC_058405.1 coordinate 90,613,049, forward strand.
TATAGAGAACAGACTGGTGGTTGCCAGAGGGGAGGTGGGTGGGAGGTTGGACGAAGTAGGTAAAGGGGATTAAGAGGTACAAACTTCCAGTTATAAAACAAGCCACAGAGAAGAACAGTACAGCATGGGCAATAGAGTCAGTAATACTGTTATAAGGTATGGTGGCAGATGAGCAGTGAGTAATGCATAGAATGGTCAAGTCACTGTGTTGGACACCTGAAACTAATACAAGCTTGTATATGGACTGTACTTCAATAATAAAAACAGCGTGTCTCTCCTTTTAGAGGAGCACACCTGCTGTGTAGGACTTGGATGTGGCCTCCTCTGGCGAGTTAGCGGCAAGGAGGTCCTGGTAGCAAGAACACGCAAGTTGCTCTTGGCAGATTTAGAATTGAAGAAAGTGGTCAGATCAGTTGTGCAGTCATCATTTACTGAGAGCCTGTTTGGTCTTGTGACCACAGAGCGGAATGAGACCCGGTTGCTGAGCCTGAAGGACTCATGCCTACAGAGACTGTGTGTCCTTTTGGCCTGGGATGTCCCGACTGATGCCTGTCGTCCTGGCATAAGTATTAGTAGCACTCCCTTTGAATCTCAGAATTCCCCAGCAAGGATGATTAATTACTTGGTTGCCTTAACCTTACCAGGCAAACATGTAAGCACTTACCCGAGAATTATCACAGAATTGAGCCTAATGTGCAAAGGGGGCCCAGCCTGGCCTGTTCTTCGATGCTCCTTCCCTTCCGATCTTAACCCGTTTACACCGCTTCCCTACTCTTCCCTGGGCAGCCCCTTGTCTACCTGCGTTCCCCTACTGATCCCAACATTCTTGTCCCTTTGTGCCTCACAGCTGCCTGCAGGAGCCCTGAGCCTACTTAGGATCCAGTAGGTGAGCTCTCATCCCTGCTGCGGCCCCCCTTGGAACATATTCTGGGGTGTGGCCTCCCCTCTTCTAGAATTGTATTTGGGGGAAAATATCATTTACATGGCCAGTTGAGTTCTCCCTCCCCTTCAGTTGTCCAGGTTATTTTGAAAAGAATCTTCTGTGCTTCTATATTATCATTTTCTTGGGCCATCAAGGAGGAAAGGTTGGCAAAATATATGCTTGGTTTCCTGCCTTCAACCGGCATGCCTTTGGACTCTGATTCCTACTTCTCTCCACCGCCAGGAAGAAAACCATGCCATTGAAATAGCTGGCCTTTGGAGCCCCTCAGACGTGGGTGTGAGTCTAAGTGACAAGGCTGTCGCTAAGACGGAAACATTACACATAGGATCATGTCTGAGGTCTTTTCTGTCCAAAACCTTTGGTAATTCCTCTTCAGTGGTGTTGAGTTAGGGAGAAGCCCTAATTACAGAAGCCATACCACTTTTGGGTCATGATAGATCATCCAGTGGTAGGCTAGAGAGACGAAGTGACAGGGTGTCAGGTAGAGCAAAGTGGGGGTCCTAATGGAGCATGTCTGGAGGAATGGATAAATGTTAGCTTTTCTCTTTCTTTTGCTTTCCAGCATTGCCCTTGACTGGCCAGTGAATTCCTCATTTGAAAGAACTCCATCATGAACTTGCATTTTCATCCCTCGCTCTTTCTCTTTTATTTCCCTCAAATGTGGTCTTGTGTACTTTTGAGATTTGAAATCAGGATTAGATTGAATAGGAAGTAGTACAGAAAAAGCTGGCTTCCCCAGGGCTGAGAATTTATTCCCAGTTCGCATAGGCCTTTTTGTTTTCCAAAGGGCTGGAAGTTAGAAGAGATTAGAACAGCAAATTTATTTTGATTTCTCTGCCCTGCCTTTAAGCTTTCTGCACTGGAACAAGTTGGCTTATTTTTCATAAGTGAATTCATTAAGTGTGTAGGCATGTGTAAGGTTTTTAATTTTTGGCAAGGCCACCATGCATTGTGTGTTTGAAAGCATGAATGAACTTCTGGATCGGAAGAGGAGGGGCTCAGGCCACAAGAGAGGTTTCTGCCGATTCTGCCTGCCTCCTCTTCAGACTGTTAGTTGCTTTCTTTGATAAAATCCCATAGCTTTTACCTGCCTCGTTTTTTTTGCAGTGTGATGTGGGCACTTCCAGCAAACCATCACACAGTCATTGCACGCTGAAGGCATGGGGACCAGAAGGGGCTGGTGACTCCCTTTCCAGATCGAAGAGAAAAAAGTCAGACAAAGGCAGGGAGATCTGTATCCAGCCGCATCCTTGAAAGACAGAGCTAAAAAAACTTAAGCAGCCACAAAAGCCCAGAGGACAAAAGCCCAGCTTAAACAGAACCTGCCTGTCGTGTCTCTGTGCTGGTGTTTGATCTCCTTGTAAATAATTGAAGAGTTTGGGATAGCTCCAAAGCGGAAAAGTTTCCCAACTGTATTTATTTGGAAGTGTTTGGAAGAGCTGTTCCATATTGTACCCCGTTGATTTTTTGTGCAGGGAAAAAAGGACTCCCTTGGTGTTGGGGCCCGTCTGTTGTCTTTTGACCTGATGTGGCTTTGGAGTTATTTATTCTTTGCTGGATGACCAAAGAACTCAGTGAAAGGCAGACGGCAGGACGAGGGAGGAGAACCAAATATATTGAGTGCCTTCTCTGAGGCTGTGTGCTGGGTGCTTGCCATGAGTCGTCTCCCCCTCCCCGGTCCTGGGAAGAACTCACTGTCAGCACTGTGTATTCAGCAAACGCTCAGGCCAGGTAAACTGTCTGCCGGGTTTCTGTGCTTTGTCCAGCTCTGGGCTTTGCTCTAAGGAGACAAAAGGCGATCGGCTTGTCAGGCTCTTTTGCTAGGGTCCATACCAAAGAAATCTCTTTTATGTTGCAACCCATAGGAACACATTATTGCTGCAGTCAGAGGAAAAAGTTTCGTCTCCAGAGAAACCACAGAACACGTTCTGACATTAAGCCCTAACATAAATGAAACCTTGAGCCCCTTCCTGTGAGTTGCCGATTCTAGCATCCTCTGATTCTAGCATCCTGGTGCCTGCAGACCTGTAACTACCCTTGTGGGTATGCTGGCCATGAGAAGAAACCAGTGGTTTTCCACAAGAGAGAATAGTGAACATACTCATTGTAACTGGTTTTTAAAAACCCTTTAAATACCTGCCTTATCTTTTATTTAGGAAGCTCAGTATTTCAGAAGGCTGGACTTACCTGCCTTCCTGTCAACTCCAAATGTGTCTTATTGTTTTATTTGATTGGAGTTTTTCTTTGACAGTGGTTGTATAAGATCATGGCACTGCCAGATACTGTTTTAAGTCACTGCAGCATTTAGGGTAAGTGACAGGAGGCCCTTAGGAAACAGTTGTACAGGAAGTGCTTTCTTCTTTCCAGAACATTTGGTCATGAGTCTTAAACCTGATCCCTAACTAGTTAAGGAGAGCTGGACCCTGAAGATCAAAGATCTAGGCACCTGTATTGTTTTTCTTTCACTTTGTATTTTGAAAAGTTTCGAACCTGCGCAAAAGTAGAGAGAATGTGTAGTGAATCCACGTGCTCTCCTCTTGTAGCTTCAGTGGTCGTCAGTCGCTGGTTATTCTTAGAATACCTGTTACTAGAGTCCTATTCTCCTGCCAGAGGTGGAATAACCCTGGGGCGAAGGGTGTTCTTGGACGTGGATTCCTTCTCCACGGTGTAGACCAAACCTGGACCGAAGGCCATCTTCCATTGCTTCCTGGCAGGGCAGCCTGTCAGGGAGTTTACATTTGTTTAAAACTTAAAATATTGAAGTTTTTTATTGTGATTTTCTTACACTACGAAGTTATATGTGCTTGTTACGAAAATTTTCTAACACAGACATGCGTGAGGCACAGGGGTAAGAGGCCTGTTCCTCATAATGCAAACTTACCCGCACCCAAACACCGCAGGTAAGTTTTTATAAACAACAGAGTCCCATGATATATATTGTGCTGCAGCTTGCTTTTGTCTTTCTTTCTTTTCTAACTCCATAGCATGGTTTGTCAATTGCTGCAGAAGAAGGCAGCTGGAATTTTGATAGCAAATGCATTGAATCTGTAGATCAGATCCGTTTGGAGGTATTGTCTTCGGTTCCATGCACAAAGGATATATTTGCATTTATTTAGGTCTTCTTGAACTTTTTTCAACAGTGTTTTGTAGTTTTCAGTGTGCAAGTCTTGCACTTCTTTCTTGTTAAACTTATTCCTAAGCATTGTCTTCTTTTTGGTGCTGTTATAAATGGAGTTGTTTTCTAATTTCATTTTTGGATTGTTCATTGCTACTGTATTTGTTATTGTTTTTAATTATTCAGATAGCACACACGGACATATCATTAATTTCCCCAGTTACCTATTGATGGGTATTATTATTATTATTACTTTTAAGTAAGCTCTGTGCCCATCGTGGAGCTTGAACTCATGACCCCGAGATCAAGAGTCACATGCTCCATTGACTGAGCCAGTGGGGGCCCCCAGAATTATTTTTAATGTTTTTCTTTTGCAAAATAATGCTGTAGTGACCACAGTTGTATGCACACTGTACTGTTTTGCATACTATTATTATTAATGTTTCTGAAATAGATTCCTAGATGAACTTGCTGGGTCAGAGTTTCTACATATTAAAAATTTGATAGCTATCAATTGTGTGCCCAAGTCCTGTATCAGTTACACTTCCCAGGGCTGCAAGCAGCTTATGCTAGTGTCTGTTTTCCTGAACCCTCCAAACACATGGGCCATTATTAATCTTTTAAAATCTACCTCAGTCTGATCGGTTATAAATGGTATGTCATTATTGTGCTTTGCAGTTCTTTGGCTATAAATGAGACCGAGCAACTTTGTATGTTTATTGATGTTTTATAGAATGAATTATCCATTTAAAAAATAAATGTTTATTTTTAACAATTATGGTAGGTTTTTTTTTTTTTTAAATCATGGACGTGATCCTTCACTACATATTTTACAGATATTTTTTTGCCCAGTTTATTGTTTCTCTTTACTTGTGTCTATTATTTTTACTTTAGGAATATGACATTTCTCTTTATTTATTTGTGCTTTCTTTATGCCCACTAATAAAATTTTTATCGTTTCTTCACATAGGTCTTACAGTTCAGTCCCAATTACTGTATGTTTTTTGTTAGAGTTGTAAATTTAATTTTTTCCCCTTAAACTTTCTTCCTGGTTCTGATAGATATAATGAAAAGATATAGGTTTTACTATATATATATGAGATTTGGCCACCTTATTCACTTGTCACTTCTAATTTTCAGTTGATTGTTTTGTATTTTCTTAGTAGACAATTATTATTTGCAAGGAATGGTGATAATGTCTTTTATTTTTTTGGTTCTCTTATCTCTTTATTCTTTTTTCTTACTCTGTTTCTAAGGCTTGTCAGGATACTAATCAGATGCTAAAATAGGTTGTATTCCCAACCTATTTGACTGTGGGAATGTCCTGGTATTTCTAGTCGGCTGTACTGCTGTTGGTTTCTAATAGGATACTTTTGATCTGTTGCTGCAGGTCCTCACCAGGGAATCTCATTCATACATACAGTTCTTAGACCGGTATCTGCATCTCAAGACTTCCTTCTCTCCTGGGCTTCAGCTAGCAGACATCTGCCTACAGGATATTTCTTTTCTTTTTTTTTTTTAAAGATTTTTATTTATTTATTTATTTATTTATTTATTTGAGAGAGAGAGTGCGCACGAGCCTGGGGAGGAGTAGAGGGAGAGGGACAAGCAGACTCCATGTTGAACACAGAGCCTGACATGGGATTCGATCTCATAACCCTCAGATCATAACCTGAGCTGAAACCATGAGATCATGACCTGAGCCGAAAAGAAGAGAGGACGTTCAACCAACTGAGCCATCCAGACTCCCTCAGGATATCTCTATTTTGATATCACAAAGCCCCAAAGCTTAACCTGTTAGGGCCATGTTTACTGTGTGTTTACTGTGCCTGATAATTTAAATAGATTGCTTCAGTAATCCTCCCAATCACCTGCAGAAGGAGATACTAGGTATCCCATTCTGCAGATACATACACGGACTTTGAGATGTTAACTTGATTAAGGTCTCATGGCTCATAAGCATAGTGGCACCACAGTCTGAACCCCAGTTTTGTCTCACTCCAAAGACTCTTCTCTGCTGCTTGGACCTTCTCTCCCCCTGGGACCCCGAGCATGGGGTTTCTGAAGATTGAGCATTCTGCTGGTTTGTCTTGAGCTGTCCGGTTTGCACATCTCACCAGCTGTGGTCCACACCTTGCCTGCCTCCATCACAGTGACCTTAAGTAAGGCTTTCTCCTTGAGTTGAGACAAAGGATGGCTCTCTGTACCCTGCAGTAGTTTTGCTGATTGCTGCAGTTCAGTGGATTGATTTTTCATAAAATGTTCTCAGGGGACCCAAGCCATGTTGAAAGCTTTGGTTTGCAAGATCATTCTTGTGAAATCAGAATTTGGCTAGCTCTGAAATTCATCATAATTTGGAGTCTGCGGGACTTGAGAGTATATTCTTTCAAAAGTCACTTTCCCCCTGATCAGCAGTGAGATGCTTCCTAGGAAGTGGGACTCTGGAGGATTTCTTTCTGTTCTGGTGTTCTGTCCTTCCTTGTCAGGGTGAGGTACAACTTCCCAGTGGATGCTGCTTCACCTTTTCGATAAGTGGGCTTCTCGGTGGGGCCCGGGCAGGCCATCAGGCTGCAGCAAGAACCTGTGAGAGCCCCTGTTAAATTGATTTTCAGTTCTGTTTTTTAAAAGTATTGTATTTTTCATGTATTTTATAATTTTACTGTATGTCTGCGTAGCAACAGGTCATAGGATTATAAACATGCATATGAAGTATTCTAATAAGGATGTGCAATCAAAAAAGTTGAGAGGTCACTGCGCTAAGGTATCAACGGAGATGGGCACCAGCACTGATAACCAGGAGGGAGTTAAGTTCCACCACCTGCTCTTGAGGAACCTGGGGGCAGGCCCAGCATTCCCAGAGATTGACTGCGGTCCCAGTGAGCACCACTGCAGAAGGGGGCAAACAAAGAACAGAATTCAGCCCACAGAGTTTGCAGGGCCTTGGAGGCCACTGGTTTTAGTTTTGTAGTTAGGCGCCAGAGAGAGGTGATGCCCTTGCAGTCACTTACTTGGTGGCACAATAGGATCCAGGTCTCATGACCTAGTGTGGGACTTCTTACATGGGATCTCCGCTTTCCTGATGCTTCAGTTTCTACTTAATTATATCTTGGCCTCACTTTTTAGTATAAAGAAGTATAAAAGGAGCAAGTTATGTCAAATTATTTGTTCATTTTCAACGAAATTTTGAATTTAGGGGAAAGACACTTTTCCCTTAAGTGAACATTAAGGCATATCAAATTCGTGCATTTATTTAACAAATAAGGTTCTGGACTACAGCAATGAATAATTAGATGAAAATGCCTTTCTTCATAGAGCTTATGTTCTACTTGGGGGAAAGAACCCATAAGCAAGTTAACTGAGTGAATTTTATGGAATACTGGAAAGTGATAAATACTTTGCAGAAAAATAAAGCAGAGCGAGTGGAGGGGCGCACGTAGTACATGCCCACGGTATTCAGTAGGCTGGTCGCAACGGACCTGGCCAAAAAGACCTGGTTCAACAAAGATTGAAATGAGATTGTGGGACAGGCAAGGTGGATATCTTGGGGGAAAGGCGTTCTAGAGAGAGAACCTCAGGTACAAGGAGGGGACATTTGAGGAATAGCCAGGAGACCCCTGAAAGGAGAGGGGCAGCTGTGAGCTCAAAGAGGGAATGGGAGGTCAGGCTGTGAGGACTTGTAGGCCATTGTACAGACCCGCTCTTACCCGACGTGGGGAGCCACTGGAGGCTTTGGAACACAGGCGTGACATGATATGAGTTACCGTTTGGAAGGACCTTCTGGTTGGTGAATCTGAATGGCTCAGTCGGTTAAGCGTCCGACTCTTGGTTTCGGCTCAGGTCATGATCTCAGGGTTGTGGGATCGAGCCCCATGTCAGGCTTCACGCTCAACACGGAGTCTGCTTGCGATTATTTCCCTTTCCTTCCCCCTCTGCTCCTCCCCCTCCTTGAGCTCGCTCTCTCTCTCTCTGTCTCAAATAAATAAAATGAATAAAATCTTTAAAAGGACCTTCTGGTTGTGTGGTGAGAATAGATGGAATACAAATAGGAGAAAGTGAGAGTGTCTTAATGCCAGTTACTATATTCGGGATTGTTAATTGGAATGCTTAATTCAAACATGAACTAAATAACAATTTACACTGTTATTACTGTCCTGTCCAGCCACTTTCCATCCACCCCCAGTCCCCCAGATTTGCTAGCATTATGGTTGACCCTGATGACACAGAGATGGAGAAGATGTGGAACTTGCCTTACAGAAGCTTAGAGTCTAGACTCTAGGCATTAGGCAAATAGATGGTTTAAAAACCAGAGGTCCCTTTAGTCTGACAGCTAGAAGAACTGTGTATGGTGGGGATGCTGGAAACACAGCTTTCCGTCTCAGGCTAGAGGATATAAATGGGAGGGTCCTGGAATTCATGGTGCTTGAAGAGAGCCTTGAAAGAGGAGAAGAGCATACGGAAGAGGAAACGCAAAATGTTTCCGGCAGGGGAACATGTAAGGAAGAGCATAGTATATTCAGGAAAACTGGGTGGTCACCTGGTCACCAGGAGAACTGTTGAAGTTTGTGTGCACCATGAGCTCTTCAGAGAGTTCTCAGGAGAACTGGGAGGACTCTTGGTCTGCACAAGCTCCCGACCTGACCCGTGGCCTTGCTTGCCTTCTACAACAGGCGGTGTTTCTGGATAGATGAATAACCAATACTTACCTTTGGCAGATGTCATCAGTTCTTCATGATCCAGTCACCGGAAAGATCGGAGTTCTTTTAAGCCCAGTAACTCATTTTTTTAAAAGATGTATTTATTTTGGGGGGTGTGGAGGGCAGAGGGAGAGGGAGAGAGAAAAACTCAAGCAGACTCCATGCCGAGCTCAGAGCCTGACACGGGGCTCGATCCCACGACCCTGAGATCACGACCTGAGCTGAAACCAGGAATTGGATGCTTAACCCACTGTGCCACTCAGGCGCCCCGAACTGATTAAAACAAAACAGCATTATAGAGGTATAATTTATGTACCATAAAATTTATGTTTAGTGTATCATTCAATTATTTTTAGTAAATTTACAAAGTTGTACATTTCCCCATCACTCTCAAAAGACCCCTTATCCCCATTTGCAGTCAATCCCATTGCCTCCAGCTGTAGGCAGTCATTTATCTATTTTCTGTGGCTATAGATTTGCCTTTTCTGGACATTTCATATAAACGGAATCATACAATATGTTGTCTTTCGTGTCTGATTTCTTTTATGTAGCATCCTGTTTTCATTGTTCATCTGTATTGTAGCATGTATCAGTACTTTGTTCCTCTTTATTGTTGAATGGTATTTAGTTGTGTGGATGTGCCACATTTTGTTTATCTGTTCACCAGTTGATGGGTATTTGGATTATTACCACATTTTAGCTGTTAGGAATAATGCCCACTTTTTTCCAGAAGCACAGCCAGTGGGCAGATGGTTCTCTGGGATGAGCACACACACAAGAGTCGCTGACTTTGTCATTACAATCTTAGTGTTCTTGGTTTGCCCTTTTTTTAAGACTGATTGATTAGTGGATATTATTTGAGCCACTGAATAGCTGAGTGGCTTTGCCCAGTTGCCTGCCTTCCTTATCTGTAAAGTAGGGATACTTATAGGTGTGCTATTTAGCTCAAGGTATTGTTGTACGGATGAAATAATATAATAAAGAGAATATATGCAAGGTAACAGTTGATTTGCCCTGCCCGGCCCTCTTAACCCCCCACCCCCTTGCTATCTCTGGGGAAGAGGGTGGGAATGAGAAAGGCTGTATGAGGAACCATCCTGCTTTGAGTAGTGGTTTTGGAGAGATGCATGTAAAGGACCTGGAGAGAGGGACAGGGTTTGGCCTGGGTGGACTCAGGAGGCTGGAAGACCTCCTAGACAGGGCTAGCTGAAAGTTCTGTTGGAAGGATCAGAACCTGGGCCTTGGAGGAGCGTGGGGAGACTTGTAGGAGAGTCTGGGGCTGTGGGCAGAGCTCTGAGCCTTGCTGGCTGGCTGGGGTTGTGCAGTCCAGGCGGTCACCCGGTATCTTTGCTTAATCCCTTAGACAACCGTGAATGTTTGGGTGCCTGATCTCACATTTATGAGGTGTATCTAGAAGAAAGAAGATGCAGATTTTGGGGTCTTTGGCGGGATTGGACCCACAATATGTTTTCTTTGGGTTCCCCAGTCCGTTAGAACTCATTCAATAAGTTGCCAGTCTTTAAAATCTGGAGATCTGGCCACAGTGACCTTACTTCTTACATGGTGTCAAGTGAGCAGAACTTGAAGACGTGGTCCCCTGCCCTTCTCACATGCTGGCCTGGGTTTTTACCTGCTGGGGTTTGCAGCCATCCGTGTAGAGCTGTGCTGTCCAACATGGTCGTCATGAGCCTCCTATGGCTATTTAAAGTTAAGGAACTTCATGTTTTAGGTAAATGTGGAGTTCTCGTTCTCATTCACACTCACATTTCAGTTGCTCAGTAGCCACATGTGGCTAGTGGCTGCTGTGTAGGACAATGCAGACAGAATGTTTCTGTCACTGCTGAAAGCTGAATTAGACGAGATCTGCAGTGGTTATTAACTGCCTCTCTCTGTATTCAACCCTTGCCTCCTTGCCTCGCTTGGCCTGTTGCTGCACATGTGTAAAACGGTGACGTGATGCTCCTAAGTTCCTTTACCATTGGTAAAATCCTTATATACGGGCAATGACAGGTAACGAGCCGATACTTGGTTAGTCCCATTAATCTCCTATTAATTACTGATATTTTAACAGACTTAACGGCTCATAAACTGTCTCTGGAGGGCATTCCTCTGGAATGGCATTATCACTGGGATGAGTGTGGCAGGGGCTCCCTCGGTGACTACTTTGAAGGACAACCAGTTTGGGTGAATAATTCTCTCATCTGACACGTGAATACACAAAGTCACTGACTTTATCACACTTTTTTTTTTTTTTTTGTATTTGTGTTGTGCTCTTATTCGTGGAATTAAAAGTGAGTGCAGCATAGAGTGCTAATTAATTTCCTCCTTATTTAATAAGGTTGCAGTGTAGGGTCTTTTAAAATAACCAACAAATTTGCAGAAGTCAGCAGCCTGTAGCCCCACAGGGCACCTAGTACATTATGTTAAAAATAGAGCTCATCAAGGGTACAGTGTGTGTTCTCTTTGACCCAGCAGTTGTCCTTTTCAGAATTTGTCCTAAGGAGATAACAGTACATGTGTGGAAGAGATCACAGTCTTGTTTGCAATAGTGAGAAATTCCAACCAAACCTGAATGCCAGCATTGGCTGGGGAGATTGGATCAGTATTTATGATACTTAGATACAATAGGGTATCAGACAGCCACTGAACATGGGGGTATAGATCCTTATCTGTTAATTGGGGAAGTCTTCCATGGCATATTGAGTGAAAAATTCTCTGCACCTATCTACCTGTCTCTCTCTCCTCTCTCTCCCTTGTTTATGTAAAAATCACATGCAAATGTGCATATGCAGAGATATCTTGTGGGACAGTCATCAAAATGTTAGCAGAGTTATTGTTGAATGATGGGATTTGGGGCAACTTTACTTCTTTGGACAATGTTCTTCCCCCGTAAGGCCAAGCTTGTTTTTTTTTTTTTTTTAAGTTTTTAAAAGTGGTGCTCTCATAAAGAAGGGAACAGGCACTCATTGAGTGTCTACTGTATTCCAGGTGTTGTGTTAAAATTCTTAACCCTCATGTATATTCTGTAAGGTATTATTGTTCTGATCTTACTGATGAAGCATGTGAAGGCTGGAGATTGAGTAGCCCAGCTGGTCGGTAGGGGTAGTAGATAGAGATGATATTCAATCCCAGATCTGTGTGACAAAGCCCTGCACTTTCCCCTATTCTGGGCACTATCAGGGCATCAGAGAAGTTGAGCTGAGGCCGACCTGAGAGGGTATCTGGTATTAGTGGCAGAGAAGTGTTGTGCCTTGCTCGAGGTCATATGTAAGCTAGCTAGAGAGAGAGAGAGATGAGAAAGACGATAAACATGGGGTTTGGGGTATTGTGATTTTGCTCTACTGAAAATGGCCTTGATAAGGTCAGGAGGCCTCGGTTTATTTTCAGTTTGGTCTCTATCCCAACTTCATGACTTCAGGTAGGTCTTTTGACCTCCTTGGTCTTTATTTTCCTCATTTGCAAATTCAGGATAGTATATGGTCTACATCTCAGGGTAGTGTGAGATTATTCAGGTTCACCCAGAAGTGCCTTAAAAACAATTAGGTACAATATGAATGCAAAATATATTTACTCAAGGCAATCCAGTCTTCTGAATCTTAAGAAATGCAGTGGTCTGCCTACCTAGCTTGACCCTTATGGATGTTTTTTGGGGAAAGGCTTTAGTATTTCTTTCTTTGATTAATGAGCAGATGTCACGCTCTAGAAAGAGAACTGTGGTGGCTTCTATCCTGGTACTTCCAATGGTGATTTGGAAAGTAAGGGAGGCAGAGACAAAGTCTAGCCACTTGCCACAGACTTACAGGTCAAGGGGTCCAGAAACACTCCCACTTTTCTAGTTTTTAAACTTTAAAAAAAATTGTGAATGTAGAATGTGCATGAAACACAAAGACAGTTTTCTGAGTTGTGATAAAGCTAACAGCTGTTTAATTGGTACTATGGAAAAGAAGTAGAACATTGCTAGCATTCCCCAGAGTAACCACTCCTGGCTTTATGGTAATCACTTTCTTGCTTTTCTTTTTAGTTTTATTACCCAAGATGTACCTTAAAATTACAGTTTATGTTTGTTTTTGAACTTCATACAAATGTGCAATTACTTTGGTCTGGCCTTTGGAGTCATTATGAGATTTATCTGTATTGTTGAGCATTGTTGTGATTTATCGTTTATTCTTTGGTATGAAAACCAGGTCATACATTCTACGGTAGATGGACACGTGGATTTCTCATTTTAGGCTATTATAAATAGCACTGCTCTGAGAAATTTTGTACGTTTCACCTGTTGTATATGTGCATGTATATCTATTGGGCATATTCCTAGCGGTGGAACTGCTGCAAATTTGGTAGATAATACCAACATGTTTTCTAAAGTGTTGGTTTACATTTACATTCCTACCAGCATGTATGAGAGTTTCCATGTTCTCGTCAACACTTGGTCTTGTCAGTCTTTAATTTTAGCCATTCTGGGGAGTATGCTGTAGCTTCTCTTTATATTTTTAATTTGAATGTCTCTGGTGATTAATGGAGGCTGAACAACTTTTTGTATACTTCTGATCATTGCTGTCTTTTATGAAGTGTCTATTCAGATATTTTGCCCATTTTTGTTCTGGGTTACCTATTGATTGGTTTGTAGAAGATCTATATATGTATATATTCTAGAATCAGGCCTGTTGTTGCTTATTTGTTTCATAAATATCTTCTTCTTATATGACTTGCCTTTCACTTTTTTACAGTGTTTGTTACGCCAAAGTTCTTAATTTCAATTTGATCCAATTCATCAGTCTTTTCCTTTAGGGTTTGTGTTTATTATGCCCTGCTGTTTTCTTAGGTCATGTTCTAAAAGCTTTTTTGTTTTACTTTTCCACATTTATCTCTATTACCAGGAATTCATTTTTGTGTATGGTGTGAGATAGGAGTCAGTTTTTTTTTTTTAATTTTATTCCATATATTCAGTTACCTAGGGGCATTTATTTAAAAGAGCAGCCCTGTTCTCGCTGCTCTGTAGTGCCCACTTTGTCATAAATTAAGTGCCCATATATGAATGAGTCTCTTTGTTTATTCTGTTCTGTTGATATATTTGTCTTCCCTTGACCTGATAGCACATTGCCTTAATTACTGCCATTTTATAATCTTTTTTTTTTTTTAAAGATTTTTATTTATTTATTTGAGAGAGAGAATGAGATAGAGAGAGCATGAGAGGGGGGAGGGTCAGAGGGAGAAGCAGACTCGCTGCTGAGCAGGGAGCCCGATGCGGGACTCGATCCTGGGACTCCAGGATCATGACCTGAGCCGAAGGCAGTCGCTTAACCAACTGAGCCACCCAGGCGCCCTGCCATTTTATAATCTTGATATCCAGTGGGAGCAAGTTTTATCACCTCTTGTCTTGCCGCTGTCATTTCCACATAGATTTTGGAATCAACTTGTGAAGTTCTTTTTTTTTTTTAATTTTACGATTTTATTTATTTATTTATTTGAGAGAGGGGGAGAGAGACAGACAGAGTACAAGCAGGTGGAGGGGCAGAGGCAGAGGGAGAGGGAGAAGCAGACACCCCACTGAGCAGGGGCTTGACGTGGGGCTCAATCCCAGGACCCAGAGATCACGACCTGAGCCGAAGGCAGACGCTTAACCGACTGAGCCACCCAGGCGCCCAACTTGTGAAGTTCTTAAAAAGTACATAGTTAGGATTTTGAGTGAAATTTTACTGTAGATCAATTTGGGAGAAATGAAAATTTCACAGTACTGAGTATTCCAACCTGTAGTTTATCTTTCCATTTCTTTTGGTCCTCTTTATTTATTTTTATTGTTCCATTAGCTTTTTGAGTAGGTACTTATTTTGCCTAGATTTATTCCTAGGTGTTTATTTTTATGGAATTAAATATGGAAATAAAAAATTTCCTTTTGGGCTTGTTGGTACGGATATGTAATTGATTTTCTTGTATATTGACTTTGGGTTCTTTGGTCTTGTTTAGCTCAGTTTTAAATTTTGTAATATACCTGTAGATCTTCTAGATTTTCTACTTATAATTATATTTGCCATTAATAATGACAGTTTTGCTTCTTTGTGAGTTTTATACTTTTAATTTGTTTATTTTTTATTTCCCCAGTATTTCATCATTAAGTATGATGCTTGATTTGACACTTTGTTCAAAATTTGGCTCTTTCCACCTTTTGGCTATTTTGAATAATGTTGCTAGGAACATAGGTATACAAGTATCTGTTGGAATCCTGCTTTCACTCCTTTTGGGTATATACCCAGAAGTGGAAATGCTGGATCATATGGTAATTTTGTGTTTCATTCTTTGAGGACCCACCATATCATTTTCCACAGTGACTACCATTTTATATTCCCACCAGTGGTATACCAGGAGTTCTAATTTCCCCATGTCCTCCCCAACACTTGTTATTCCCTCCCTCCCTCCTTCCTTCCTTATTTTTTTGTTATAATAGTGATCCAAATGGGTTTCAGCTATTGCTTTTTACCTGATGTTGCTGACTCTCCTTTTTGAACTCCATTTAAACTTGTTAGTTCTTGGGGCGCCTGGGTGGCTCAGTTGGTTAAGCGACTGCCTTCGGCTCAGGTCATGATCCTGGAGTCCCAGGATCGAGTCCCGCATCAGGCTCCCTGCTCAGCAGGGAGTCTGCTTCTCCCTCTGACCCTCCCCCCTCTCATGTGCTCTCTCTCTCCTCTCATCCTCTCTCTCAAATAAATAAATAAAATCTTTAAAAAAAAAAAACAAAAAAAAAAACTTGTTAGTTCTTTTCTGCCTATCCTTTATCTCTTACCTACTTTTTTGAATTTTTCATCTTTTTGCCTCTTTGTGTTTCATTCTGTTTTTTTCCTGCAGACCAAGCCCATCCATGGGGTACTGAATTTTGGTAATTATTTGGTGCTTTTAAAAATTGATGTCACTTTTTAAAAGTTGTAATTTCTCTCCCCCAAATTTTAATCATGTATTTTATCTTCTTACACAAAGAATTATTATTATTATTAAGTAAGCTCTGTGTCCAAAGTGGGGCTTGAACCTCATGACCCTGAAATCAAGAGACATGCTTTACTGACTGAACCAGCCAGGCACCCCAGAATTATTATTTTAATATCTGTTTCTAAGTATTTTCATATACTTAGTTCATGTGTGTCTGTGTTTCTCCTAGTTTTCATTTATAGTTGTTGGGTGTGCCTGGCTGTCTTTGGTTGTGTTTTGGACATTATATTTGAAAAGTGTTCATAGAAGTAAATTGAGGACTAGAAGGATGATATTCTCTCCATCTGGAAGTGATGTAGGTTTTCATCTGTCAAGGGCTTTGGGCACCACCTAAGCTAATATCATTTCCATCTGATGTCAGGGATTGATATTTTTTTGGGCTACCCAGATTCTTGGAAGTTGGTCTGTGGTCCATCTGAAGACTATTTTACTTTCAATTTACTCTTCTAAGGTATAGCCATTTGGATTTCTAACGTGAATTGTAGGGGGCTCTCCAGGCTAACCAATCTTTGAGGGCTCTGGAATCCAACCTCTGTTCTCCTAGACCCATGTGGTCATTGAAAGCAATTCTCAGTGTCTTGGTTGTCCCTTCTCAGTGTTTAAATGGTCC
The DNA here is from genome assembly GCF_002201575.2 of Neomonachus schauinslandi. NCBI lineage: Eukaryota > Metazoa > Chordata > Mammalia > Carnivora > Phocidae > Neomonachus > Neomonachus schauinslandi. The sequence continues at coordinate 90,629,389 of NC_058405.1, forward strand.
GAGGGCAAAAGTGGACCATTTGTTGCATGCTTATCCCTCTGGATTTTAGTTTACTTATGTTTTATGACGTGGTAACTTTGCTTTCCTTTTTCTCTGATATTTCCAAGCAGTTCTTTTATAATTTAGCATTTTTTAGTTGTTTTCAGCACGAGGGTTAGTTTGAGTTACTTAGCAATTACTAATTCCTTTTGAAAGCATGTTTTTAAAGTTGCAGGATAAAGGAATTGTGTTGGACCTTGAGAACTCATCCGTTTCAAATGAATTCAGTGGCTGCCCCATTGTCCTGCAGACATGTCTGTGGCCCTTCGGGAGCTACCTCCCCTGCGACTTCCCAGCCCTGCCCTCCGCTCCAGCTCTCCCCATCGTGGTAGCTGTCTCACATCTTTGCATGCACACTTCCCTATGCTTAGAGGCCATCTCTTCCTTTGGTGCAAGGCTTTTTTCCCCAAACTTAGCCTCATGTAGTGTGACTCTTTCTGGGAAGCCTTCTCTGCCAGCGCAGTCCCTTGTCAGGAATCCTAGGCCTCTGACAGCACCGATTGGTACGTATTGTCCATGGCAGTGACAGTGAGCTGGCAGTAGCCCTCACCATGGGCACCAAGCACTATATCACACACTTCACATACAGCGACCTGTGAGACAGCTGTTGCTGTCATCCCCATTTTATAGGGAGGAAATTGAGGCACATAGAAGCTTCATAGCCAGTAATTGTGGTCTTCTGGGCAATGACTTTATTCATGTATCCCCTTCTTCAGTAGGGAAATGGAAACATAGGAGCAGGGCCTGAGCTGTGAAGATAAACATTTGTGGGTGATGATTGCCTTCCTGGCCCACTGGGGCTGTGACTCAGGGTGAACTAGACAACTATAAATGAACCCCTCTGCTTCCGTGCAAAGTAGTTGTTTATTCTGCTGAGAAGATGCCTGGGACTGTGTTCTGTCCTCTCCTGTCCTATTTCACTGGGCCTTTGCTGCATCTGCCAACTTAGGCTTTTTGGGGAGTCTCTGGACTCCCCAGTCTGTCAGGGCACAACATTTTGAAATTTACTCTTTAGGATTGAGCTAGGCCTGAACTGGTCAAAACTACCAAGTAAACTTCCATCCTGGAAAAGATGAAAGTCGATGTTCCCTCAAATTCTACAGGTAGCTTCACCAACAAGGGCTGCTATATCAGACAGAATTTTGAATTCGTTCAAAGTGAAGGTGTCATTGTCCTCTTAAACCTTAGTCTTGGGCGCCTGGGTGGCTCAGTTGGTTAAGCGACTGCCTTCGGCTCAGGTCATGATCCTGGAGTCCCTAGATCGGGTCCCGCATCAAGCAGGAAGCCCGCTTCTCCCTCTGACCCTCCCCCCTCTCATGTGCTCGCTCTCTCTCATTCTCTCTCCCTCAAATAAATAAAATCTTTAAAACAAACAAACAAAAAAAAACCTTAGTCTTGAATGAGTTATGAAGGGATGTGGTGAGAACTTGAAGGCAGGATTCTTAGTATTTCTGTAATGAATAACATTTCCACCTCCAACCTGTGATGCAACCATACTCATGCTTAGGATTTCATCAGGGAAAAGCCAGTTCCAATTAACTGATGGGCTGCTCTTTTTAAAATACAAGCTTTAATGTTTAGGACAGTTTTGGATTTACAGAAAAATTATGAGGGTGGTATAGAGAGTCTCCATGTATACCACACCCAGTCTCTTTATTAACATCTAACATTAGTATGTTGTTACAATTAATAAACCAATATTGATGCATCATTATTAGCTCAAGTCTTGACATAGTTTATTCAGATTTCCTCACTTTTTTCCTACCGGCTTTTATCTGTTCCAGGATCCCATCCAGGATACCACGTTACATTTAGTCATTATGTGTCTCTGCGCACCTCTGGGTTATGACAGTTTCTTGGACTTCTGTGTTTTAGATGACCTTGACGGTACTGGTCAGGGACTTTGTAGGATGTCCGTCTATGGGAAGTTGATGTTTTTACTCATGATTAAATTGGGCTTATGGGTTTTGAGGAGGACATCACAGATGTAAAGTGTCATTTTAATCACATCACAGCAAGCATATATGCTGTCAACATGAATTGTGACTGTTGATATTCACCCTGGTTGTCTGGCTGAGGTGATGTTTGTCAGGTTTCTCCAAGGTAAAATTATTCCCCTTTACTTCCATACTGTACTCTTCTGGAGGAAATCAGAGTGTGATACCTAAATCCTCTTTAGCTGATAAATAAAGCCACTATTTTTAAATGTTTTATACCATTACATATTTTTAAAAAAACTGTTTACCAACCAATGTTCTCTTTATAAAAAATTTTTAGAATTATTTCCTTTGATATCTTCAAGGTGCCAGTACCTTGCAAGGACAGTTTATATCCTGATTGGGCAGTTTTGAAGCAGTGGATTCCAAGCTGAATAGAAAAGCCTGCAGTCTTTGCATTTACAAGCTGCAAAACGCAGTGGCAGATAGATGAAGGCAATCATAATGACATCGCTTGATGTTAGGGTGATTAGGTTAGGGTTGCCTTAGTCTTGTTCATTAATTTATTCTGTAAGATACTGGGCTACTCCACTTAGTTTTGAACCATGTTTTAGTAAAGTTCCACAAAGCAAAACTGCTTCCTACTGAGAAAGGTTTGTAGGGAGGACTGTCATTTTTAAGGGGGTTTAATGCTTTTTTAAACATGTCTCAATGCTTTTGCTAATGACGTACCGAAGCACAAAAGCGGGTTTTATAATAAGCTTGCTGTCGTACATATATTTTGTAGAGTATAGTGTATTAAGTAGGTTAACCTACTGAGCAGTTGGAGAGACCAAACAGGATTAGGATCATTGAATTTAAAGTACTACAGTTGGAAGCTCTGAAAGACGTGAAAAAACACCGCGTATTGACCCTGAGTTTAGAGCTAGCGTAGACATCGAGCACTCTCTGGTGACACAACGTAGTATTGCAGTTCGTTTCGTCAGCGCGATTAAACTGCTATTAAACTTCTAAGTCGTGGAAAAGAGATTTTTCCTTTTTCCAAAAATTGCACCAAGGTAAAGCAAAGCTCTAGTTGATGCGGGCGTGTTGTTCAGGCGTTAGCAGTACTGCCCTCACTAAGCGTTCATTGGACAGTAGCGCAACCCCAAGAAAAGGATGGTTGGTGGTAACTGTGCATGCGCTACAAGCAGGAAGCACCAATACTGGGTAAGGTTGGGGTGACTAATTTTCAACTCCCGGCCTAACCGCCTGGTAGCTAGTATACCTATGGTGAGCACAGCTGCCGAAGCAAATCGGGAACTTCTTGTTTTCTGAGGCTTCTGAAGGTCGCGAACAGGCTGCTTGGTTTTACCCAGAAGGCCACGCACCAGCTGCGAGTAATTTGCATACGCGCTACTCGCCGGGGCGGGGCCGGCAGAGGGCAGGGCCGCGGCTCGGGCTTCCACGTTGGTCCACTGGTGCCCTGGATGTGGCCCCGCTCTGGCTGTTTTTTTTTATTTCTTTTCATGTCACCTTCCGTTTTCCATTTAAGCTGTGAACAGCTCTTTGTGTACCAGAGCAGCCCTCTTGACAACCAGTTTATTCTGCCAGTCGGCATGCGCTCTCCGGGCTGTCGGACTGCGTCTGAGCCAGGAATGGGGGGGCGTCCTGGGAGCTGGCGGGCCAGAGCGTGGGCCCCGAGGCCGGCGGCTAATGGGTTCCCGGTGTTTCCCCTTGCAGGTGGTTCTTCTCGGCATGGACATCCTGTCCGCGCTGGTCACCCGGCTGCAGGATCGGTTCAAGGCGCAGATTGGCACAGGTGAGCTGTGGGTAGGTGTGGAGCGGGCCCCCACATTCTCCATCGTTCAGCCCCCAGCCTTCGCTCAGTCTCTTCCCAGATCCTCCGCTTAGCCCGACCCAACCCTCCGGGCCAGCGGCCTCCCTCACCCCCCACCGCACCCGCCCTTCTGCTTTAGTTTTCCCACTCTCCCAGCCAGCCTTCAAGTCCTCCTTCAGTCTCCCTGCTGGGGCTGCACCACTGCTCCTCCTACCCTCCCGGGGTCACCCCAGATCCACCCGCCTCACCACACCTGCTGGCATGTTCACGTTTTTGTTTTTCCCATACCTTTGTGCTGGTTTCTTCCCGCGTTCGTGTCCTGATACACAGTATTACTGCTAATTCTTTTATTCTTACACAGGTTCTTTTTTTAAAAATTTTATTATGTTATGTAAGTCACCGTATCTTACACAGATTCTTATACAGATCAGCTATCATATTTTAGTGCCGACAAAATCATATTTGCGGGTGTTGAGAGGCCTTGTTTTCCCATTTTTAGAAGGCCTGCAAATCTAGTGCAGCTGTGTTTTTTTCAAGATCAGTAACCTAGGTGTTAACTGTTTTTACTTTGGTCATAAATGTTGTTACAAGTGTACCTTAAATGATCACTCTTTATTTTGGAGGGTAAACGATGTCAGCAAAATGAAATAAAAAATAAGCGCTTTCATCGTTTTAGAGATGATTTAGCCATTTCTAAATTCCTGACCTCTGGGATTTCATAATGACAATATAAACGCCAAGCAGCCCCGTTTGCACAACGGTTTCCTTACAGAGCTTCTCAGTTTGGGTTGCTACGTGTGTATTTGTTATTTTCTGTTAACTTCCTGGTCAGTGTGCTCTTTCAGATAAGGTTAAGAACTCTTTTCCCATTCTGGCATTAACTATCCATCTGTAAATAAAAACCTCCCTTACTTTTAGAAAGTTGGTCTTTTAATAGCATTCCATTTTTCTCATAGTTAGCGGAGTTCAGGGATATTTCTTGTGATCGAAAGGTTTATAGACTCTTGGAAGAAGCTAAGTAAACTGACTTCTGGTAGGTAAATGCCGTTGGAGCACTAGCTGATAGCCCACACCTGGGGTGGGGAGCTGGACTCTATCTAATACACATGCATGTATACTCTGTAAAATTACACGCAGTGTAGATGAGAGATTGAGTCATAAGTGCCTTCTCCTTCTACCCCTAGCGAATGTGCTGGAGCCCTCTCTTACCTAAACTTCCTTTTGTGTTGACTCCTTCCTGCCAGGGTCTTCCACCGACATCCATTTTAATATTTCACCAGCTTAAAAGCGTGCTGGGAGCTAGCTAGAGGAAGGTCGGTTATGGAAGAAAAGTAGTGTGTCCATGCAAAGGATTTTGCACATTCTTAGAGTAAGCTCCTATAAATTTTAGTGAGGAGAGTAGAACTGTGAGGATTGGTGGTTCTAGAGTGGTGTACATCATTTAGGCCAGCATTTTGTCTTTCCAGTAATTGAAATACCCAGTTGGTGACTGCAGACCCCCAAAACAGGCTTTTGTTTGATCAGTTTGCATTTTGATTTTCAGTGCTGCCAAGTTTAATAGACAGACTGGGAGACGCTAAAGACTCTGTGCGAGAGCAAGACCAGACTCTGCTGCTGAAGATCATGGATCAAGCTGCTAATCCCCAGGTAGGGCAGGGAGGTGTTCCACGGCCCTCTGGCATGTGCTTCTGGCTCGCATTGGGCTCTGCATTCAGTGGGGAGTCTGCTTGAGATTTTCTCTCTCCCTCTCCCAGCACGTGCATGCTCTCTCTCTGAGGGGGGGAGATTGAATTTCTTTTATATTTTATTTACTTATTTATTTATTTATTTATATATATTTTTATTTTAGGGAGAGAGTGCGCGAGTGGGAGGGGGAGAGGGACAAGGAGAGAGAATCTTAAGCAGGCTCCACGCCCAGCGCTGAGCCCATCTAGGGGCTCGATCTCACCTGAGTCAAAATCAAGAGTAGGATGCTTTAACCGACTGAGCCACCCAAGTGTCCCAACATTTAATTTCTTTTAAGCTGATGTGTTTCACATGAAAATTTTCATAATATTTAATTCGTCCCTGCTCACCTCTCTCCCCCCCCCGCCATATAGGATGTTTTAAAAAGAAATAGCAAAGGATATACTTTGACTAAAATAGTGGGCTTAACATGGGTATTGTGTGCTTGGTTGAATCCATTAGACTGTTGAGCTCGTTTGTGTAATTGTCTCAGTTTCTATGAAAAGAGGTGGTTGTGGTGTCTGGGGAGTCAGGAGGCCTGGCTGGAGCCCTCATTCCTGTCTGCTAGTGAGTTGGGTCTGCTGGGACAGATGGACATAGGGACACAGCCCTGCCTCCCAGGCTCCACCCGTGTAACGTATGGGGGTGGGGTGGTGGAGGGATCAGAAGAAGCCATTCAGGGAAGGTAAAACCCAGAATGTCTTAAAAGAGGAGCAGATGTGTGACTTGTGGATAAGGTGGGGACAGCTCTTCCAGACCAGAGGAGCAGTAGGGGTATGTGCCCTCTGGCAAGTCACCCAAGCCTCTCTTGGCCTTACTTTCCTCACCTATGAAATGGGGACGGGTACACCTTTCTTTCAGAGCTGTTGGCATAATGAAATGCAATTCTGTAAAGGAATGTGTTTGGAAAAACTCTAACTTGATACAGAAATACAAGTTGCCATTTTTCAGTACGCCCTTGAGAGGGCGAAATGGACTGGTTGTGACTGGGGCTGACTTGGCACCTGTTGAGAGGTCCCTCTTCTGTATTAAATGAAAGGCTCCTCCTCTTCTCACCTGTCCTCTTGTCACCTACAGTATGTGTGGGACCGAATGCTGGGAGGCTTCAAGCACAAGAATTTCCGGACTCGGGAAGGCACGTGCCTCTGCCTTGTTGCCACACTCAATGCGTAAGTCTGGGCAGGGCCCGAGGGTTTCCTTGGCCGAGCATTTTTATTTGTGATTTTGTGTTTCGAAGTGGCTATGGATTTCTGGAAGCTGCAGAGAAATGTCCTGGGAAGTGCTGTGCTAGATGGTCCTTCACTCTTTACATCTTGCATGTCTATAGTGCAAGTGGCAGGAGAGCAATACTGATGCAATGCACAGGGCTTATTCGTGTTCCTGTGGTGACACACACGCATTGGGTGTGCAGTTCTGCCCCGTTCTGTCATGCGTGTAGCTCCAGGGAACCCCCACCACCGGCGAGGTACAGACCTGGGCAGCGCGGCCAGGTTCCCTCATGCTACCCCCCCTCCTGGCCCCCCACAACCACTGATTGCTCACCATCTCTATGATTTTATTTCAAGAACTTTATATAAATGGAATCAAACAGTGTGACCCTTTGAGATTGACTTCTTTCCCTCAGCATCATTCCTTTGAGGTTGCATATGTGGGGTTGCCTGAACAATGCTTCATTTCTTCTTCTTGCCGAGTAGAATTCCATGGTACAGATGGATCTGTTTGTGTCACCATTCACCTGTTACAGGATGTTTCAATAGTTTCTGGTTTCTGGCTGTTACAAGTAAAGCTGCTGTGAACGCGTATGTACCTGTTCCTGCAGCAGCGTAAGCTTGCATTTCTCTTGGGTTGGTGCCCAGGAGTGCCACTGCTCGGTCATCTGGTAGGTTTAAGCTTAAAGCAACTGCCAAGCCATTTTCCAGAGTTGTCTGTACTGTTTTACATTCCCACCAGCGAGGTATGATTCCGTTTTTGCATATTCTTGTTAGCACACTGAGTGTTCTGTTTTTTATTTTAGCCATTTCGATGGGTGCGTAGTGGTATCTCTTTGTGGTCTTAATTTGTATTTTCCTAATGACTGTTGATGTTGAATATTTCTTCACGTGCTTATTTGTAGGAGAGGCGTTTTTAAAATAGAAAAATTACAAGTCACCTTCTCTGATTATAAAAGTGATACTGTATATATCAGAAAATTTACACCAGGAAGAAAATAATGATTTGGTATATTTCTACCACCTTCACACAATCATGGTTAACTTGTAGTGCATTTTTAGTCCAACCTGTAAAGTTATATTATTTTCAAAAACAAAATTGGGATAATAAGGTTTATGTCACCTTGTAAAATTTTCGGCTCAATATGTTAGCCTTTTCAGTACCATTAAATTTGCCCAAGTTTGCATCTTCTTAAAAATGTTTCTAGTTTTTGATCACAGTGGTTTCACTTCTAAGAATGTATCCTAAGGAAGTCATCAGATTAGCAGAGAGAGTTGTATTCACAAGGGCTATTTGTGCTAGTGTTTATGACAGCGAAAAGTGATCAGTGACTTCCGTGCTGTCCAGCAGGGCAGGGTTTAGCTGGAACCCTCTGTGGCCACTGTGTCAGGGTCTTCCCACTGAGCAATCGTTAACTGAGCACCAGCTGTGCACAGGTGGAGAATTAAGCGAGGAGGACCCTCAAGGGAATGGCGGTTTAGTTGAGAACACTGAGTTGGGCAAAATAGGAACTGCTTTGTGACAGAATGATAATAATGCAGGGGCATCCGTATGTGAGGCAGGCAAGACTGTGGGAAAGGCTGGGGCCTTGGCTTGGCATTGCAGGTTGGGAGCCAGAACGGAGAGAGCCCCGAGGGCCGGGGAGGAGGCACGTCAGTGAGCAGCATGGAAGGTTTCGAACTCTGTGCAGAGGGATGGGGCCTTTGTGGCATGCTTATTTTGGAACCAGGTGGGCAGAAGATGGGGAAGATGGGAAGGAAGGGGAGTCGAGGTGTGAGGGGGCGATAAGGCCCTAGGGATGGAGAGGGAGGGAGGGCTGTTTCTTTTCTTTGTTCTCACCAACAGTAAAACACTCCTTTTGTTTTCAGCTCTGGAGCACATACTTTAACACTAAGCAAGATTGTGCCACATATATGTAATTTACTTGGAGATCCAAACAGCCAGGTGAGTGTATTTTCGTGAGAAAGAAGAATATTGGTTATAGACCATTAAGATGCATTCTGGTGTTCTGTGTGTACCTGATAGGTGGGTGGGACTTTATTCATGTTTATAATGTTCTGATTATTGTTCCAGATAATTAGCATTAATGCCCTCTAGCATTTTTATAAGATATCATTGGTGAATGTGGTGGTCACGCTGCCCTGTTCTCTGTATGGCTGAGGTCTCGCTAGCCTGTAAAGTGATGTCACGCAGACCAGCCTCCAAGATACTGTCCCTCTGGTCACCCACTCTCCAGCCAAAAAGGGGTGGGCTTGGGGAAAAGTGATCAGTGCTGATTGAAGTCAGTCAGGCATTGCCTCTTGGGGTAAGGAGATTGATTGGAAAGGGCCTGAGGGACCTGCTCTGAGGGGATGGAAACTTCCTGTATTTTGTTTGGGTGGTGGCCACACTGGTGTATGTAGCATGCTGGTGTATGAAATTCCTCAAACCCTAACGAAGTGTGGATGGTATTTTATGTAGATCTTAGGTAAATTCAGAGACCAAACACCAAAGCACCACTTCCTTAGTGTAGGGGTAGGAGAAGAGCCAGTAATCCGTGGGCAGTCACCAGGCAGGTCACAGAACTTTCCAAGCCTGGGCTTCAGAAGTGCCAGTTCTCCCAAGGGTTCAGTTCCATTTATCACCGAGAGTCATTTTTATTATGATAATTAGCTCTTTTTTTTTTTTTTAAAGATTTTATTTATTTGACAGAGACACAGCTAGAGAGGAAACAAAAGCAGGGGGAGTGGGAGAGGGAGAAGCAGGCTTCCCGCTGAGCAGGGAGCCCAATGCGGGGCTCGATCCTAGGACCCTGGGATCATGACCTGAGCCGAAGGCAGATGCTTAACGACTGAGCCACCCAGGCGCCCCCCTGATAATTAGCTCTTATGAACTCATAAGAAAAACACCTCATTAGATAAAGGGGCCGAAAATCAGAACAGTAACTTACCAAAGAAATACACGTGGTACGCAGGCATCTCATTTTAAACATTGATGATTGCTAACGTGTCCCCAGAGAGGTTGTGCCAGCTCGCCTTCCACCTTCCCTGGCTCCCAGGTCCCTGCGGCTCTTGTCCTTCCTTCTTCTTGGCTTTGCCCTTTCTTGTCCCTGCTGCTGCTTTTCCCGTCCCCAGCCCCTCCTCTGTGCACTGCTCGTGGCTTCTCCGGGTCTTTTGATTGCACCTGCTTTCCTCCTGCCACCCACTCCTTTACTCAGCCTTCACTGAAAGTACAAGACACTGGAAGTGGAATTTTGAGATGTTTTAATTTACTGAAGCATGCTTTATGTTTCAGCATTAATTTAAAGAGAAACTTTTTTTAAATTCTAAGTTACCGAATGGGTTATTTTGCGTTTTCTCCCTTTTTGGTCTTGTTCCCATTTTTGTTTTTGTGGGGGAAAAAGAAATCCTTTATCGAGGTCACATGTTGTGGTGATTGCTACTATCACGTGGTATCCTTAAGTCGAGCAGGAAAGCCAGCCTGGCTAGCTGAAGGTCCTCGTTCCTAACTCAGGCGCTGTCACTGGCCACTCGGGTGATGTGACACCGAGCACTGGGGCACAGTGAGGTCGGTGCTCCGTGGGCAGCTTTGGGCAGTCTGTCGCAGACAGAGCCGGGATACTCCAGACTGCGCACTCAGGCAGTCATCCATGATTCACATCTGCCTTATCTGCACACATGTACACGCACGCACAGACACGCACAGTCCACATCTCCCAGAACCCTCCCGCCAGGGAAGTTTATCATTCACTTCTCTGCTGTTGATGCACTGAATCATTCCTCCTCTCAGGGGACGTGTATATGCTGCATGTGCCTGTGCTCTTGCCTTTACTTTAATCTTCTCATTAGTCTTTCCTGCTGTGTGCCCCAGCAGGTGGCTCGGCTCCTCTGTATCCCAGTAAACAGCGGTCCTGGGAGGAAGGTCATAGATCTGAAGACCTCAGGTTCTGTAGAGCCTTCAACTCAGGCCTGCCAGGTAGCGCTTTAAGTATTGGGGCTCTTTTGTAGTCCCAGTGGCCTGAAATATTGGCGTTCCTTTTTAATGGCGAGCCTGAGGGTGGGCAGGAGCAGTGTGGGGCCAGAGTGGCTGTGTTAGAAGTGAACGCTACGTTGTTGCGCCTTCATCCTGAGTGAGTTGCTTGTACAGAACTTCCCTTCTCAGTTGGAGTATAGCACTTTGTAGGACCAAAGAAAATGTGCTCTGCTGTATTTCCTGAATCGAGGGTGCTTTAGACCCTCAAATGCTGTCTGACCCTATAGCTTTATAAGCCTGAGGAATGGTGATTTTAAAGGCTAAGGAGATTGGTTTAGAAGATGTAGATATTCTACTTCCACTAGCCTCATGTTGAGTGTTTTATACACACAACGTACAGGTTCCCAACTGCTGGCCTGAAATGTAATTGCATCCTAATGTGCATTGTGTGTCTGCATAACGTTTTAGTTTTACATTTAAGAGTTTTGATGTTCTTACATTTGGAAGATTTGTATTCCCGATTTCTCTTGAAAGATTAGATGTGGCAGAGCCGTGCCTACCTTCCTCCAAGGGTGGGTGACGGTGGCCTGTTTGCCCGACCCTCCATTTTCCCTCTTCTCTCTGACAGCAGGGTCCCCTGCCAGAGCCATTTGTCACTGTACACCCACCTGGCTCCACCCAGGTATCAAGGTCCCTGCCTGGGCCGTGGAGGCACTTTAGTTTGGCATCTACTAGATGCTCAGATACTTGTGGAATGAATTTGTTATTTTTTCTAGCCCTCAAAGCAGTCCTCAGCTCACAGGAGAAAATTGAGACTAAAATAGTTTATATATTTGATCCAGTGTTACACAGTTCCTAAATGGCCAAGGGAGGTACTCAGGTCTACTTTGATTCTTAGGCTGGTCATTTTTCCACTAAATCTCTTAAACTCCTAATCGTCCAGCCTTTTTAAGTAGGGCGGGATGTTGCTTGCTCATTAAGGTGATGGGCTCTGAGCAAATGTCATCATTAGAAAGTGAGCCGAGTCATCTTCAGGACACAGTGGCATTAACAGCTTGTGTAGTATGTGCGTGTTTCCATTTAAAAATGATGCCTAGGGCGCCTGGGTGGCTCAGTCGGTTAAGCGACTGCCTTCGGCTCAGGTCATGATCCTGGAGTCCCGGGATCGAGTCCCGCATCGGGCTCCCTGCTCGGCGAGGAGCCTGCTTCTCCCTCTGACCCTCCCCCCTCTCATGTGCTCTCTGTCTCTCTCATTCTCTCTGTCTCAGATAAATAAATAAAATCTTAAAAATAAATAAATAAATAAAAATGATGCCTAAATTCAGAAGGTCTTTCTTTTCCCAAATAAATTGATAATCTGTATTAGTCAGCTTGGGCCACCATAACAAAATACTATAGACGGGTAGCTTGAATAGAAATACATTTCTCGCAGTTCTGAAGCCTGGTAGTTTGGGATCAGGGTGCCAGCATCGTCTGGTTCTGGAAGGGGGTCTCTTCCTGGTTTGCACACTGCTCCCTCGCTGTGTGCTCACATGACCTCTCTCTGCCTGTGTGGAGAATGGCGGCAGCTTGTGGGTGTCTTTTCTTAAAAAGACACCAATCCTGTTGTGTCAGGGCCCTATTCTTATGACTTTGGTTAACCTCAATTATCTACTTAGAGGTCCTGTCTCTAAATACAGTCATGCTGGGGGTTAGGACTTCAACATATTGGGTGGGGGGAATGCAGACATTCAGTCTATAACATAAAGTTTGCCCTTTTCCACCATAAGGGGAAAAATGATCAGTGAAGTTACCTGTCCTATAACCTATAACACTCGTAAATCAAGAGTAGCCTGTAGTATTGAGAATTGTAAATTGTATCCCTACTTCCTTCCTCTGTCTTTTGTTCTGTTATTTTTTTTATTATGTTAATCACCATACGTTACATCATTAGTTTTTGATGTAGTGTTCCATGATTCATTGTTTGCATATAACACCCAGTGCTCCATTCAGTACGTGCTCTCTTTCTCTGTTACTTTGATGTCATTGCTTGAGACCGAATACAAAATCATGTTGCTCCCCTGTCTTTGCCTCCTGAAGTCAGTACCCATTTCTGTTCCTCCCCAACCCTCACAGGCTGGCCTTGGTTCCAGGGTATACAGAAAGTTTTTCACCCCCATGTTTTTACTTACAAAATTTTAAATCTATAGAAAAATCTTAGGACTAGTGTTAATATCTGTATTTACCAGTTAACATTTACCAGTTAACATTTTTGTCACATTTGTTTGATCTCTCCCTGTATGTATACACATACCCACACACAGAAATACACTCTTTCTGAACCATGATATTTTTGCTCTGACATGATGTTTTTGCTGAGATACTTCAGTGTAGATCTCTCAATAACAAGGATATTTTCTTATATAACTACATGTTATTTTCACATCTAAGAAATTTAACATTGCCAGCGATGGTAATGTTTGATGTACGATCCATATTCAAATTTCCCTGATTTTGTTTGTTTTAAATCTGTTCTGTTTCTTAAGCCTTACTTATTGCTGCTTTCTTATCTTAGTTCATATTTGTGTTTTTCCAACTACTTACTTGCTCTTCTTGAAGCACAGGCCGTGCATCTCTGCTTTCATGCCTTTGCACACAGGCTGTACCTTGTTTGGAACCTGTCTTGTTCCATCTTTACCTGGTAAAATGCTGTCCCCTAAGCACATTCTAAGTGGTTCCTTCCTCTTCCAGAAAATGTTCCTTGGTATTGTCTAGTGTGCTTGCTCCCTTCTCTAAACTGTGTGAGCTCTTTGTATTTCTGAATGATATTTACTACATCCTGCTCTGTATTAAATGTAGAATTTATGGACTACTGCCCCCCACCCTCACGCCCCCAATACCCTCTTAGGACTCTTAGCTTCTTGAATACAGGGCTCTATGTATTATGGCTTTTACTACCCATTTTTGTTGCTCACTGAGTATTTTATTGAGTTCAATCTAGAATGCTTTTTACATGAAGTTTTGTTTTTAGTATAATTATTTGTAGTGTTTTCTGTTTTGGGAAGATGGTCCGAAAATTCTGGATTCCTGACATCCTCTGAAAGAATTGAAAGCACTAAGGGATGTGGACTTTAACACGTCTGCAGGGAGGGGACCCGAATTTCCTCTTTGGAATTGTACCAGCAACATGGCTTTGTCTATCTAGTCAAACGTCTGTCTATAAGGGGTTGTATCACAGTTGCGTTGGTAGATTGGTGATAAACTCGGGCAGGCATACAGCCTGTTGTGTCCCAGCAGGAAGCGCCGTGGACTAACACAGAGCAGCTGTAAGATCTCTTCTTTTACATCTAGGTTCGAGACGCAGCAATAAACAGCTTAGTGGAGATTTACAGACACGTGGGAGAACGTGTGAGGGCAGACCTCAGTAAAAAAGGATTGCCGCAGTCCCGGTGAGTTCAGACTGTCTTCCTTCCTTCTGCTCTTCCCACCTTCTTTTTTCAGTTAACCTCCTGGTTTGTACTACTTAATTTATGGTGGTGATTGTAGTCGGAGGTCTTGTCCAGATCGTGTGTCGGGGCCCCTCCCTTCAACGTCCTCAAAAGGAGGACTTTCGCCCAGACATCTGGCCACATCTTGTGCCACGTATTGATTTTAGAAGCATGTTTAAAATTGACTGGTATTGAAAAATTCAGCATTCTTTTGGCTCATGTAGTTCTGTATCTTGTTTGCACCAACTACCTAGTGTAGTAGGTGCTTAGAATATATTTGTTTGCATTAATGAAGCCTTTCCAGAATGAGTCTGGATAGAAATAAAGAATAATAATTCTGGAAAGCATCTTTGAAATGGTAGTGTTCTGGCAGTCTCAATATGTAGAGGCCAATGCAAGGGCATCCACGCCTCATCAGATCCAAAACCACGTGAGTCCACGGATGTCTCTGTTGTAGTCAACATTTTAAAGAAAATAATGAACGACTGGATATCTATAATTTTAACTATAGTGGAAGAATCTTAAACCTTTTGTGCTCTGCCCCACTCCTTTAAGGGAGAGAGTAATGTTGAAGTCCTGGGAAGCTACACGTGGCCTGGGCTTCTGGAGCAGCTTGTCTGAGCTTGTCACCGTGTCCTTGGAGACAGCAGAGGCCCAGAGACATGAAGTGACTTGGGAGGGCACACAGCATGAGTCAGAGCTCAGAGGGAAGCCCTGTTCTCCTGGCTCCCCTTTTAATTTTCTCTGCCCCATTTCATAAGAGTTTACAGAATATTGGGAGTCCAGATATGGGTTGGGATTTTGAAATATACTGGAGTCCTCTGTCTTGATGTCCCTTAATTTGCTATGATGGAAGCAGGCCCCTTACCCTAAAGTAAGGGTTCTGTGAACAGGCAAGTCAGGCTATACTCTATGTTGTTGAGAGTCCTATCTGACCCCAGGGTTGCTCTCACGATGGCTCCTGAGCTGTGTGCAAGATTATTAGATGGGGATAAAACTGTTTCCATGTTTTTTATAACACGTAATCTGTGAGAATAGACTTACCTTGTTCCTGTGTTTTATGAACCTCAGCTTTCTTGTTTTTGAGTATATGGGAGAATACTTAGGAGAAAGATGAACTTAAAGACAAAAACCCTACACGGTGTCCTAGGGAAAACTGGAGGGCCCAGGGGAGCAGGGAGAGCAGGGCTGGAGGGAGAGGGCTGTTTCCTCATGATGTCAGCATCATCGTTGGGAAGACAGACTGTGAGCAGTGAAGCCTTTTCCCGCTCCAGGGGTGGCCTCACCAGGCTCTGTAGCTTGCAGTAGCCCTAGGCTGTGAGCAGACCATCTCACTTGTCCTGTTGAAGCCTGCTGTAGCAAGCCTGTACACCTGGGAGGTGACGTGGTGACACTGAGATCTGGAGAGACGAGTGCTCAGAGCAGACTGCTGTCCTTGGGGAGGCTGGCTTGCAGTGCTGGCCCTGAACTGGCGGCTGGAAGCTTTGATCTGGGGGCTCTCCATTCCCAAAGAGTGGGCAAGAGTGGCTCACTGTGCCCTGGCAGTGTGTGTTACACTGAACACCTGCTTTCTTTCTGGGAGTCTGGCATGCTGGGAAATGCTACCCCAGCGAGTGTCTGTCTGACCAGCCGGGCAGAGCCCTGGGAGACAGCACGGTACACGTGTTGTGATTGTCACAGCTTGTCGCTGGGGATGTTAAGACTCGCAGAGTGAGTCTTCTGTGATTCCACTCCACTGGAAGGGGCTCTAGGAAGCTTGTGCCTGCTTTCCTGCAGACCTCACCCCATGTACTTTCTCCCTTTGCTGGTTTCTTGAAGTGTCCTAAGTTATGATAGTGATAGCTGTGAGTGTGAATGTGCGCCGAGCCCTGAGTCTTCCCAGCCAGTCATTAAACCCGGGTGTGGACTTGGGGACCCCAACACAGAAGGCAATTTAGGTAAGGCTCCAGGCGGCAGGTAATGCCAACCAGAGCTGGGGCTAGAACCTTCTCATTCAGCCTCCCAGTGATGGGATTTTGTACCATCACCCCTCCCCCCCTTTTTTTTTTAATGAAAAGAAGCTGCAGAAAAGTTTGGTCTTCTGTGAATGGGAATGAGGTTTCTGATCTCTCATGTGACCTAAAATCCTTCCTAAAATTTGTAGACCACATGCAGAGGGTAGTCCTAGGGAAATGGGCCCAGATGCTTCCCGGCTGTCGCTGTAAAACTCTGGTGGACACGGTGCCTGGAAAAGGAAGCTGTTGGTGCTTCAAAGGCATTACTCTGGGGGCGCCTGGGTGGCTCAGTCGTTAAGCGTCTGCCTTCGGCTCAGGTCATGATCCCAGGGTCCTGGGATGGAGCCCCGCGTTGGGCTCCCTGCTCAGCAGGAAGCCTGCTTCTCCCTCTCCCACTCCCCCTGCTTGTGTTCCTGCTCTTGCTATCTCTCTCTCTGTCAAATAAATAAATAAAATCTTTTAAAAAAAGTAAAAGGGCATTACTCTGGTGAAAGAGGCCAAAATTTCGTGTTTCTCTGTATTTATTACAAGACACTTACCTAGCACTGTGAGGGTCAGCGCCTCTGGCTGCCACCTTTATTTTGATTTTGCCAGGAACACGTGCAAATGGAACAAAACTTTGGAAGAATCCTGCCGTTGTTTGGAAAATCCATTGTCTGCTATTTGTGGCTCCAAGTGGCTGACGGGAATACTTGAACGTTCTAGACTTCTGTTAGTCATTTATATATATCTATTTTGCTGTTATGTGAGCATGATGGATTTTCAGCCTAGCAAGATGCCACAGGACTGATAAAGGAGCGTGGGATATGCATGGTGCTTTCTTTCTTTCTTTCTTTTTTTTTAAAGATTTTATTATTTATTTATTTGACAGAGAGAGACACAGCGAGAGAGGGAACACAAGCAGGGGGAGTGGGAGAGGGAGAAGCAGGCTCCCCACTGAGCAGGGAGCCCGATGTGGGGCTCGATCCCAGGACCCTGGGATCATGACCTGAGCCAAAGGCAGACACTTAACCACTGAGCCACCCAGGCACCTCATGCATGGTGCTTTCTGAAACTTGCATTTCATCCTGAAATAAAAATGCTGCCCTCTTAAGAGTGTCCATTGAGTGAGTGCTGTGTTTGAGAAGATTAATTATATCTCTAGGAAATATGTGATGAAAAAAATGCCTCAATAATATCAGCTAAGTGACATAAACATTAAGATCAATAATATGCTTTGTGGCGCAGCTCCTTTTTCCATTTCACAGGTGGGAAGAGATTTGCCCTTTCATCTGCTTTACTTTGGAGGAGCCAGAATTTCGCTTTGGGGCCATGCATTTGGTTGTTATTTGAGTCTTGTCTGTCTGGTGGCTAAAATTATTATTATTATTTTTTTTTAAGATCTCATTTATTTGAGAGAGAGAGTGAGCAGGGGGAGGGGCAGAGGGAAAAGCAGACAGTTGGGGGAGCCTAACACGGGGCTCACTCCCAGGACCCGGCGATCATAACCTGAGCCGAAATCAGACGCTTAACTGACTGAGCCACCCAGGCTCCCCTCAATCTGAATGTTAAAGCCAGTGTCCCATTGAGTCATTCCAGCTTTCAGTGTTTCTACTGAGAATTCTAAAGCGATTCTGATTCTTCATCCTATGTAGGTAACTTTGATTTTGTCTGAAACATTATGGTTGATGGGTCTTGTACGAGACCATTTTCATTTTTTGTGTGGTGCACTTGGAGGGCTTTTCTTTTTTTTTTTTTTTTTTAAAGATTTTATTTATTTATTTGAGAGAGAGAATGAGAGACAGAGAGCACGAGAGGGAAGAGGGCAGAGGGGGAAGCAGACCCCCCCCCGCTGAGCAGGGAGCCTGATGTGGGACTCGATCCCAGGACTCCAGGATCATGACCTGAGCTGAAGGCAGTCGCTTAACCAACTGAGCCACCCAGGCGCCCGTTGGAGGGCTTTTCTATCTGGAACCTTATGTCTTTCTGAGCAAGGTACTTTAGGAATATAACTATTGTATTTATAAATGTAAGCATATAAATATAAAACATATTTATAAATACTATAGTTATACTATGACCACTTGGATATTGGGTATTTGATTTAAAAATTTTTCCTTTCTGTTCCAATTGTATGGTCCCTTTTTATAGCATTCTGTTTCTGTTTTTTGAATAAGAGCCTTCTTGAAATATTCCTACACCATAATTTTCATATTTTTATAATTTACTATATCCCCTTTAAATTGAACAATTCAGTTGTTTCTAGTATATTCAGAAAGTTTTGTAGCTATCACTGCTATCAAGTTTTAGAACATTCGAAAAGAATCCCTGTATCCATCAGCAGTCACTCTCTATTCCTTACTTCTACCTAGTTCCTGGCAACCACTAGTCTACTTTTTATGTCTATGGATTTGCCTGTTTTGGGACATTTCATGCAAATCACACAAAATGTAACTTTTTCTTGACTGCCTTCTTTCACTTACCACAATATCTTCAAAGTTCAGCCACATTATACCATGAGTCATTCCTTTGTATTGCTGAATAAAATTCCACTGTGTGTATATATCACATTTTGTTGCTCCATTCCTCTGGTGATAGACACTTGCTTCCACTTTTTGGCTGTTGTGAATAACGCTGCTGTGAAAATGGATATACAGGTCTTTCTTACAGTCCCTGCATTCAGTTCTTTTGGTTAGATTTCAGAAGTGGATTTGCTGGATCATACACTGCTATGTTTAATATTTTGAGGAACCACCATACTGTTTTCCATAGCTGTTGCACCATTTTGCATTTCTACCAGCAGTGCCAGCAGTTGTTATTTTGTGTTTTTGTATTGTTTTATTTTCTTAGTGTCTGCTCTGGGGATTTCAGTTGACATCTTAACTTATAAAAGCCTAGTTAGAATTATTACCCTTAATTAATTTCAGTATTAAAAACTTTACTCTTATACAGTTCTGTTTTCTCCCCTTGTTTCTTCTGCTGTGTTTATCTATACATCTTTGTATGTTACAGCCCACCAATACACACAGTTTTATACTTCTTGCTTTATGTAGTTTCCTTTTAAGTCATGTAGGACAAGAAAAAAGTTAAAAGCAACAAAAAATACATTTATACTATCTGTTATATTTATGTAGGTTTTATGTTTACCTTTGTAGTTACTTTTACTGGTGTTTTTTATACTGTCATGTGGATTGGGGCTAATGTATGGTCTTCTTTCATTTCCAACTGAAGGACTTGTCTAATTTTTTTGTTTATCTAGGAATGTCTTAAATTCTCCTTCATTTTCCCCCCACTCAGAGTCTGCAATTCATTATATTGGTAGTATGACTTCATGTAAAGACTGAAATATCTTTGGTCCAGAGAAGAGTCTCTGTTTCATTTTTGAAGGATAATTTTGTTGCATGTAGAATTCTTGGTTGAGCTTTTTATGTTTTATTTTATGTATGTATGTATTTGCTTGCTTATTTTCAAATTATTGAAGTATACTTGGTTGAGATTTTAAATTTCAGGACTGAATATGTCCTCCCACTGCCACCTGTTCTCCACTTTTTTTTAATGAGAAATTATTTATCTTATTGAGGATTTTTTTGTACACAATAAGTGACTTCTCTGTTGTTGCTTTCTTTTTTTTAAATTTAAATTCAATTAGCCAACATGTAGTGAATCATTAGTTTCAGATGTAGTGTTTAGTAATTCATCAGTTGCATGTAATACCCAGTGCTCATCACATTACGTGCCCTCCTGAATGCCCATCACCCAGTTATCCCATTCCCCACCCCCAACCTCCCTCCCCTCCAGCAACTCTCAGTTTCTTTCCCATAGTTAAGAGTCTCTCATGGTTTGTCTTCCTCTCTGATTTCTTCCCATTCCATTTTCTCTCCCTTCCTCTATGATCCTCTGTGCTGTTTTTTATATTCCTCATATGACTGAAACCATATGATAATTGTTTTTCTCTGACTGACTTATCTTGCTCAGCATAATACCTTCCAGTTCCATCCACGTTGATGTAAATGGTAAGATTTCATCCTTTCTGATGGCTGAGTAATATTCCATGCACACACACACACACACACACACATATACATATACACACCACATCTTCTTTATCCATTCATCTGTCAATAGACATCTTGGCTCTTTCCATAGTTTGGTTATTGTGGACATTGCTTCTATAAACATTGGGGTGCAGGTGCCCCTTTGGATCACTACATTTGTATCTTTGGGGTAAATATCTAGTAGTACAATTGCTGGGTCGTAGGGTAGCTCTATTTTTAACTTCTTGAGGAACCTCCATACTGTTTTCCACAGTGGCTGTACCAGCTTGCATTACCACCGAGTGTAAGAGGGTTCCTCTTTCTCGGCATTCTCACCAATATTTGTTGTTTCCTGACTTGTTTGTTGTTGCATTCAAGATTTTCTTTGTCTTTTCTTCCAACAGCTTGTTTCTCTTACGTCTAGGTTCAGATCTCTAAGTTTTTCCTATTTGAAGTTTGTTGAGCTTCTTGAACATGTAGATTAAAATTTTATATAAAATGTATGAAGTTTTTGGCCATTATTTCTCCATATATTCTGTCGGGTTTTTTTCTCCTCTTCTTTTGGTATTCCCGTTATATGTATGTTGGTACATTGGTATTATAAGAACATGAACTCTTAGGCTTTGTTCTTGTTTTGTTTCTCAGACAGGGTATTGTCAATTGATTCATCTTCAAATTTGCAGTTTTTTTCTTCCCCTAGCAAAAATTTGTTGTTGAACCCTCTTATGAATTTTTTTAAAAGGTTTTATTTTTTTAGGTAATCTCTATACCAACATGGGGCTTGAACCCACAACCTAGAAATCAGGAGTTGCATTCTCTACTGACCGAGCCAGCAAGACGTCCCCATCTAGTGAATTTCTTATTTCAGTTTTTGTACTTTTCATTTCTAGAATTTCTCTATGATTCTTATGTTTTCAGTTTCTTCATTGATAGTCTCTATTTGATGACACATTGTTCTTATACTTTCCTTTAGTTCTTTAGAAGTAATTTCCTTTAGTTCTTTCAACATATTTCTAATAGTTGAATTCAAGTATTCATCTAGTAAGTTCATTGTCTGGGTTTCCTTTAAGGATAGTTTCTGTGACTAATTTTTTTTTCCCCTGTATGGGCCATGTTTTCTTGTTTCTTTACGTGTATAATTTTTTTATACTTGACTAGCTAAAACTGGTCATTTACAGTAATCTCTTGTGACAGCTTTGCAAATCACATTTGCTCTTTCTCCAGATTTGTTGTTCCTTAAGTGATTTTCCAGAACTAATTCCATAAAGTCTGTATTTTTTTTTGATGTGTATGGCTCCTGCAGTCTCTGCTTGGTTAGCTTAGTGTTGGGCTAATGATCAGACAGAGATTTCCTTGAATGCCTTCAACCAGTAAATCTCATAGCCCTTGCTGAAGGGCTGTCCCTGTGTATGTTGAGGAATGTTTTCGGTGTTCTGGCAGGCAGTTTATACATCTCTGCCTTCCCCTTTATTGTCTGCTTGTGCAGAGCCTCAAAGTCAGTCAGACATGAGACCTTAGTGTCTTCTTAGGTCTTTCCTCACACTTTCTTACAGACTTGCACATATGCGTAGCCTTCCAGATTCCCAGGAATATGTCCGATTTTTTCAACGTTCCCTGTGAATATATCCTTCTTCATTTTTCTTTGTAAGTTTTTTGGTCAGTGTTTTTGCTCCAGTTTTATCACCTTGGGCGGCTGCCATGTTAAACAGTTGTTGGTGATTCTTTTTGATCATGGCTTCAGGGAAAAGAGCCTCTCCCACTAAGTGTGCTATGAATCAGGTAAAATAAACCCTGTGAATGGGGATTCTGGGATATGCCAGACAGGCGAAATAATTACAGTTCTCTTAGAATGGGGATTTTTGTGGTGCTCCAAACTTGGTCAGTTCCTCCCAGTGGTTTCAAGGCTGCTGGTTTTCAAACTATCATGATTGTGAGGCTGTTGATTTTTAGCTAGTGAGTTGGAGATGGAAATAAGACACAGCAAAACAGTGAAAAGCTTGTTATCCTTACCAAGAGTAGCCGTTTTTCTTGAAGAATGCTCCTTGGATTGTTGCCAGCCTTTGTTTAATTTCCAGAGCCTGAAAAACTTGATTTTGATAGATTTTGCCAGTGTTTTCTTGGCTGCTTTGGAGGAGCAGATTTTCAGAGGTCCTTATTCTGTCATTTTGAAGGGCTCCTTCCCTGTCAGCTTTTATTTATTTATTTTTTAAATTTTTTATTGTTATGTTAATCACATACATTACATCATTAGTTTTAGATGTAGTGTTCCATGATTCATTGTTTGTGCATAACACCCAGTGCTCCATGCAGAACGTGCCCTCTTTAATACCCATCACCAGGCTAACCCATCCTCCCACCCCCCTGTTAGCTTTTATAATTGCAGTATTTTCTTTATCTCTTTGGAAGTATTAATGATATATTTTAAAAACTTATCATTGCCTCTTCTTTCCTCTGTGTTGTGATTTTGGAGTATGTGTTTGTTCATCTTGGTCCCTTTCACTTTAAAAACTTATGCATCTTTGAATGCTTGGTTATCTGCTCATATTTAAGAGCAGTGGACTAAAAAGTCAAAAGCTCTGAGTGTATGGGTGGAGCTTGTTGATTGTGAGCATACTAGTATTTACGAATTATTTGAATTTTTTAAAATTATCTATCTGTATTTTGAATGAGAGAGAGAGAGAGTGCGAGCCAGGGGGTTGGGAGGGAGAGAGAGAGAGAGAATCTTAAGCACGCTCCACACCCAGCATGGAGCCCGACATGGGGCTTGAGCTCACGACCCTGAGATCATGACCTGAGCCGAAATCAAGAGTCCGACGCCCAACCAACTGAGCCACTCAGGCGCCCCTAAATTTATAAGATATTCTAGGAAGGAATAGTTAATCTAGATCTTACAGTAAAATAAATGCCAGTTGGATTGCAGAGTTGAATATAAATTTTGAATTCAGAAAAACCAGGGGAAAATTGTATTGGTTATTTGTCAAAATTTAAATTTGAGATCCAGAGATTTAAAATTAAAAAGTGAAAAAAAAAGTTGGTGGCTTCGGAGAGTAATCATTAGTTATATATTCAGTGTCTTTGCGTGTATAAAACTCACGCTTCTAGGTTTGTGCAAATTCGTTGGTCCCAGCGAGGCATTTCGTATTGCTGTGTTCAGAGCTAAAGGCAAAAGCCATTCCTCAGGAAGTCTTTGTTGGTGCTAGACTGCCCTGAAGCCAGGTTACTGATCTCTTGAGGTGGTAACCTTCTTAGGAGCCCCTGTATAGACATTGCTGAGCAGAGAACGAGACAGCTAGTGAGACAGAAGTGTAAGTAGAGGGAAAGGCACAGCTGCCTGAGGGAATTCTGAATTCAAGTGCAGTTACCAAAAAATAGTAATCTTTTTAGCATTCTCACACTTAGTTGTTTGGGCCAGCTTGTGGGTAGCTTGTTGTAGTTGTGGGTCATGTGGCCCCAGTGAGTAGACATTACCACAGACAGAGAGCAACTGCAGACTCTTCCACAGCGGACATTGAAAATGGTGACTGCTTTACCAACAATGGATGAAATTCTTGCCCCTGGCAGGAATTTTAGGATCAACCAGGCGAGAGGTATACCTTGTTCCTAACTTGCAAACTTGCAGGCATGCTCACGTCAGAGGGTGTAGTTGTGACACAATAAAGTGATAAGTTGGTCAGGGCATGCCCCGGCAACCTGTGTAGTGATATTATTTATGCGCTTTGTAAGCCACTGGAGATCTTTGGTGCTTTTAAGAGGGAAGGTGATGGAAACATCATAAGAAATTGACTCTAAGGCATTTTTCCAGATCTTTAGTAATCTCTGGATATGAAAGTGAGTTTTACTCCCATCTGGGCCTGAGATGACAAATAAGATTTTCATAATTCAGTGCCAACTTTGATTAGTTGGTAGTGGCTGCCTGGAGCAGCTTTGAGAAGGATTTTGAGGCTACATCTGGGCTTAGGTGGAAAGATGGGCAGAAAAGATCGATACCTGCCATGGAACGGGAATGGGGGAGACACAGGATGTCAGGCTCCTTCACCCCCTTCATTTTACCTCTCTTTGCTGATGTGTCCTTTTGGCTCCCCTGTTACTTAGGATGTGACATTCTAAGTAGGAAAGAATGAAATAGAAGCTTTAGAAGTTAAGAATTTTACACACTCAGCATCTGGCCAGCTCAGTGCTGGACTCAGGGAATGAACTATGGATGAATGGAGGCCAGAATGTACCTAGTTTCCATAGTGAGGGCAGGAACAGGATTTACACAGTGATATAACGCTCCTGCGTGACATAGTGTTATATAGTTCCCATCCCTATCCTGAAGGAGAGTCCATTCTAGTTGTGAAGAAAAGACAAACATGTTTGAACTAATTAGAGCTTGTATGACAGGACAGTTTGTAAGCAAGTGCTAAAATTTCTAGTCTGGTCCCTGAAATGGGTGGTGTGGGTTTGAATGTTAGGAGTACATTGCTTTGGACTCTCAGCCTTTACACTTATTCCAATGTATCTGTGTTTTGCTTTGGAAAGCCTAGTTTTTTCTTGACTTCTACCAGAGCAACCGCTTCACCGTACCCTACCCCCAATTTTTCTCTCATTACTGGTGTCACTTAGGATGGAATATTTTGACTGGTTAAGGAGTTTTGTTTCAATTTCAGTGTCAGGGTGACATTGATCCATTAATAGAAAATAAATGTCATGTAGGTTTTTTTTCAGTTAATCTAGTTACAGTGTTTGTTTCTGGAGAAATTATTTATAGCATTTTTTAATTAAGCAGAAGTCACAGAAAAGCCTTTATACTGTAATGTCAGTGCATTTTGAAAATCTTTATCCTAAGTAATCACCAGTCTGTGCTTAGACAGAAATAGGAGAAACATATGCTTTTCATAATGTATACATTTTGTGTAGAGCGGTCAGGCCGTTTAATATAGTGCCTGAGAATATGAGCTCTGGATCCTTACTCTCAGGGCTGCCATCTCCAGCCGAACTCACCATGTTACTCTATAAGTAAGTTGTCTGGGCTTGATTTCCTCATCTGTAAAATGGGGATGATAATAATCTTGTATATGGCTATTGTAAGGATTAATTGAGATCTTTCAGAGAGAGAGTCCTAAGTCAGTGCTTAGTCTATAATAAGCGCTCGATTATTGTTGGGTGTTACTAATGTTATTAATATAGTTACTGTTTTTGTTTTTAGGTGGGTTTTTTTCCTTGATTTTTTTTTTTTTTTTTTGGAGTGTGACTCAACTTCACATTAGTGTTTTAATATAATTGACTGTAAACGGTGATAGTTAATAGTTTCTATATATACACGTGTATTTTTTTTTTCATACAGGTTGAATGTAATTTTTACAAAATTTGATGAAGTCCAAAAATCTGGAAACATGATACAATCAGCAAACGGTGAGTAGAAAAAGCCATCGTTCTATTTTTGCCTTTTCAGTTTTAGGTCAGTAATACTTACGCTAGTTCTGAACAGCTGAATTTGATATCTTGAGGACAGTTTCTAGGTCTGAAGACTTACCTCCATTTACCCACTTTCCCAGGCCGGAAACGGTGGGGTTGTTGCTCACTTTCTCTTTGGAGCCCACACCGAACTCATGAGCTTGGAATCCCAGGCGTTCTGACTGTAGCCACCACTCTTCCCCTAGTGTAAGTCCTTGTAGTCTTTTTTTTTTTTTTTTTAAGATTTTATTTATTTATTTGACAGAGAGAGACACAGCGAGAGCAGGAACACAAGCAGGGGGAGTGGGAGAGGGAGAAGCAGGCTTCCCGCCGAGCAGGGAGCCCGATGTGGGACTCGATCCCAGGACCCTGGGATCATGACCCGAGCCGAAGGCAGACGCTTAACGACTGAGCCACCCAGGCGCCCTCCTTGTAGTCTTTTACCTATGCTCTCGCGGTGGCCGCCTGGCCAGTGTCCTTGCTGTTACTCTCCCCAAGCACCTAAAAGCTGTTTTTCACACAGCAGAGTAATCCTTTCATTTTTATTATTTTTAATTTTAAAAAAATTTTAAATAGGGCACCATGCCCAATGGGGAAATCCAACTCATGACCCTGAGATTGAGTCGCATGCTCTGTCGACTGAGCCAGCCAGGCACCCCTAGAGTAATCCTTTTAGGATGTAATTGATGTGATGTTAATTCCCGGTTCAGAATCCTCCAGAGGTTTTCGAGATCAGTGGCTCACCATGGCCCACAAGGCCCTGCACACAATCTGATGCTGACCACCATTCTGATGTCATCTGATGTTCTTCCCCAGAGTTCTTTTGGCTCCCGTCCCATTGACCTCCTTGCTAATTTTGAACATTCCAAGCTTCTCCTGCTTCAGGGCCTTTGCGCTTATGACTTTTTCTGTTTGAAACATTTGTCCCCTGGGTATGTCTATGGCCCTCCCCCTCATTCCATCCAGACCTTGGCTGCAGACACACTTCATTACCAAGGCCAGCCAGTACAGCACATCCGATGTTCTAAGGGAACTCTGTGCCTTCGTTCTGTTTAATGTTCTTTCTTACTGCATATTGCTGCAAAATAATATGTTTATTCATGGGGCCAAGAACATTGTATTATTCCCTTCTTTATCCTTAGTGCCTCAAAAGGTCCCTGGCATGTGGTATAGGTATGCAGTAAATATTGTCAAATAAACAAAATAATGACTGAGACTTGAATTGTGACTTAATGTTTCTGATACTTACATTCCTTTGACTATACTTTGTGATGGTTGAGCACATGGATATTTCTTGTGATCCCAGAAGATGAAGAAAAGACAAGTGAATTTGGTGCATAAGTGTGTATGAGTGTATGAGTGAAGTCCTCAGAAAGCAGTTGCCACCAAGAACTTTTTCTAACTTATAGACACATCATTGCATCATAGCAATTTCTGAATTGCTAGGGATCTTAGATCACAGCGTAGCTGTTGAATTTTGAAAATCTTGAAGCATAAAAAACGGTTGTCACTTTGGGGGAATGTCACTCCTAGTACATAAGGGCTGAGCAGGGAACAGGATGTAGGTCTTTTAAGTCCTACTCTGCTGTGTACCTATCATCAGTAAGGAATTTGTCTTCGCATAGTATGTTTCTTAAAGACTGTTTAAAGAATTCTAAACATGCTTTCATGAAGCCCTTTTATTTCTCTTCCATGTGTTTGTAAAAAATAATTAAAAGGGCAAAAAAAGAGTATTTACAATAATTCTACCACCAGTAAATCAGTGTTCATTTTTTCATATTCACTTAACAATTCATTTGTCTGTAACTGTATAATTTGTAATTTTGTCATGGCATAACTTCTGTACATTGCCCTCTACATTTTTTTTTTTTTAAGATTTAATTTTTAAGTAATCTCTGTACCCAATGTGGGATTTGATCTTACAACCCTGAGGTCGAGTCACACACTCTAGTGCCTGAGCCAGCCAGGTGTACTTTTGTATATATACTTTTATATGTGCTTTACAGTGGGTCCATGTTAGAGCTAGAACCAAAACTCTGGCCGTGGAGTTGTGTTCCTGTGATGAGTGACGTTGGTGGTGTACAAGGGCAGGGCTTCCGAGCCAGGTGTCACACATGTGCTTTTAATTCTGTGTGTGTGTGTGTGTGTATTTGTGTAGTTTGTGTGGTTTCCCAGTTTAAAACTTGTTGGTACCAAGATAGAAAGTACCAGGTAAAGAGGTAGTGGTGGTGGGGGCTGAGAAGTGAGTTTGTGCTTTATAGCCTGTGTTATAAATCCTAACTATGAAACAGAATCTGATTATAATACTGGCATTGGGGAGAAGGACCACACCCCTGCTGGAGGCCTTGCGCAGGAGAGCGTTTGTATACTCTCTGAGTTTTAATGAACACGACACACATGATTTAATCAAGGGTACTAAATCCTGTGGCTTTGGGTGTGTCACAGCAACATTTTATTCTAGACCTCCATGTGCTGTAAATACTGCCGCTGCATATCCATATATGTATATGTGATAAAGGGGTAGGATTGAGAATGAAGACGGTTCTTTTAGGTGTCTGTGTTAAAAATAGCAGATGGTAAGGAAATCTTAATTCAAGACTTACTAGAGGCCTTAAAATTTCAGCTTTTTGCTGTCTATATGTAGTATTACTTTTTAATTGTTAGAACCAAAACAGAATCACCTAAAGGGGTATGTATAAAGATTTTAGAATTCTTAACCCAAATAAGTTCAGTCTCTTTATGGTAACTTTGAGAGACTGGTAAGATGTTCAGTAGCTGTCAAAAGCAAACCACCTAATTTCCTTCTTTGCTTGAGTCCTTAAACATTTAGATAGCATAGAGAAACCACAGTTGGAACATAAGAAAACCCTCTTCTGATTTTTGTTTTTCTGGTTCACTGACTCCCAGTATAACCAGTTTTTGAACTCCTCTGCACGTCAGACCATTGACTGCTCTACTTATTCTCAACTCTCCACCCTCTGCTGTCTTCAGAGACATGCTGCTTATATAGGTCGATTGTGACCTTTCTGAAGTTTCCTGTTAGTTCTGTATGTCTTTGTAGATTCCTTGGCATTTTCTGCATAGATCGACAAATCATCTGCAAATAGGAGTAGTTTTATCTCTTTCAGATTTACATACTTATTTCTTTTTCTTGCCTTATTGCACTGGCTAGAATTTCCTCCTCTACATAAAGTATAAGTGGTGGGAGTAGACCTCCTTATCTGGTTCCCAGTCTTAGGTCTTTCACAACTAAGTGTGATGTTAATTGTAGGTTTTTTTGTAGATGTTCTTTAGCAAGATGAGGTAGTTCTCATCTATTCCTACTTATCTAAATTTTTATTAGAAGTGAGTGTTGGATTATTTTGGGGGGGGAATTATCAGCATATTTTAAATATTGAGATAAGTCTATACCAAAAATTTACTTTTTTAAAGTGTATATTTTTTTTGTATATTCACAAAATTGTGCAATTATCTAATTCCAGAATATTTTTATATTCTGGAATACTTAGAACCATTAGCACTCCCAATTTCCTTCTCCTCCTAGTCCCTGACCACCTACTTTCTGTCTCAAGGTATTTGCCTATTCAGGACATTTTATATATATGCAGTCATACAACATATGGCTTTTTATGTATGCATAATGTTTTCAGGATTCACCCATGTATCAGTACTTCATTCCTTTTTATGGCTGAATAGTATTTCACCGGTGTATAGATATATCACTTTATGTTTATCCACTCATCAGTTGACGGACATTTGGGTTGTTTCTACTTTTTCATTCTTGTGAACAATGATACCATGAATATTTGAAAGTTTTTATGTGGAGATGTTTTCATTTCTTCTGTGTATATACCTTGCAGTAGAATTGTTGGCTCCTGTGGTAACTCTGTGTTTAACGTTTGCCTAAGTGACGCCTTATTTTCCAAGTGGCTGCACCATTTTACATTCTCACCGACAATGTGTGAGAGTTGTAGTTTATTCATATTTAAGTGAATACTTGTTATTATCTGTTTCTTTGATTATAGCCATCCTAGTGGGTGTGAAGTGTTGTCATTATGGCTTTGATTTGCATTTCCCTAATGACTAATGATGTTGAGCATTTTTTTCATGTGCATGTTGGCCATTTGTAGATCTTCTTTGGAAAAATCTATTGAGTTCCTTTGTCCTTTTTTTTTTTTTTAAGGGTTGTTTGTGTTTTTATTTATTTATTTTTTTAACTGAAGTATGGTTGACACACCGTGTTACATTAGTTTCAGGTCCACAGCATAGTGATTCCACAGCTCTGTCTGTTGAAGAGTAGTGTAGCCACCATCTGTCCCCATACAGCACTTTCACAGTACCGTTGACGCTATTCCTTATGCTGTGTCTTTAATGCCTGTGACTTATTCATTCCCTGACTGGGAGCCTGTTCCTTCCATTCCCCTTCACCCATTTTGGCCATTTTCCCACTCCCCACCCCTCTGGCAACCATCAGTTTATTCTCTATATTTATGAGTCTATTTCTCCTTTTTGTTTCTGTGTTCATTCATTCATTAGTTTTGTTTTTTAGATTCCACTTGTAAGTAAAATCATATGGTATTTGTCTTTCTGACTTGTTTCACTTAGCATAATACCCTTAAAGTCCATTCATGTTGTTACAAATGGCAAGATTTCATGTTTTTTTTTAAGATTTTATTTATTTGAGAGGGAAAGAGAGGGATCGTGAGCGCGGGGAGGGGCAGAGGCAGAGGGAGAAACAGACTCCCCACTGAGCAGGGAGCCAGACTTGGGGCTTGATCCCAGGACAGTGGGCTTGTGACCTGAGCTGAAGGCAAACCCTTAACTGACTGAGCCACCCAGGCGCCCCATATCTCATTCTTTTTTATGGCGGAGTATTATTCTGTTGTGTGCGCGCACGCACACACACACTCCTTTATCCATTCAACATTGGGTTGCTTTCATATCTTGGCTATTGTAAATAATGCCACAATAAACATAGGGGTGCATATATCTTTTTGAATTAGTGTTTTTGTTTTGTCTCGGTAAATACCCAGGAGTGGAATTACTAGGATCATATGGTATTTCTAATTCTTTGAGGAACCTCCTAATTGTTTTCCACGGTGGTTGCACAAATTTACATTCCCATCAACAGTGCACTGTACATACTTGCCAGCACTTGTTATTTCTTATCTTTTTGATTCTACCCATATGACAGGTGTAAGGTGATATCTAATTATGGTTTTGATTTGCATGTTTCCCTGATGATCAGTGATGTTGAGCATCTTCTCATGTGTCTCTTGGCATCTATATATCTTTGGTAAAATGTCTATTCAGGTTCCTGCCCATATTTTAATTGGATTGTTTGTTTTTTTGGTGTTTAGTTGTATAAGTTATCTATATATGTTGGATATTAACTCTGTGCAGATACTTCTCCCATTCAGTAGATTGCCTTTTTGTTTTGTTGATGGTTTCCTTTGCTCTACAAAAGTTTTCTATTTTGATGTAGTCCTGATAGTTTATTTTTGCTTTTGTTACTCTTGTAATCTATGAAAATGTTGGTAAGGTTGATGTCCAAGAAATTACTGCCTATGTTTTCTTTTATGAGTTTTATAGTTTCAGGTCTCACATTTAGGTCCTTAATCCATTTTGAGTTTATTTTTGTGCATAGTGTAAGAAAGTGGTTCAGTTTTATTCTTTTGCAGGTAGCTGTCCAGTTTCCCAACACCATTTATTTTGTAATTTCAAGTTGTTTTTTTTTTTTTTAAAGATTTTATTTATTTATTTGACAAGGAGAGTCAGAGAGCACAAGTGGGGGGAGGGGGTGAATGGCAAAGGAAGAAGGAGAAGCAGGCTTCCCGCTGAGCAGGGAGCCTTAAAAGTGGCGCCTGGGTGGCTCAGTTGTTAAGTGTCTGCCTTCTGCTCAGGTCATGGTCCCGGGGTCCTGGGATCAAGCCCCATTTTGGGCTCCCTGCTCGGCGGGAGGCCTGCTCGGTGGGAGGCCTGCTTCTCCCTCTCCCACTCCCCCTGCTTGTGTTCCCTCTCTCGCTGTGTCTCTGTCAAATAAATAAATAAAATCTTTAAAAAAAAAATCTTAAGGGCGCCTGGGTGGCTCACTTGGTTAAGCGACTGCCTTCGGCTCAGGTCATGATCCTGGAGTCCCGGGATCGAGTCCCGCATCGGGCTCCCTGCTCGGCGGGGAGTCTGCTTCTCCCTCTAACCCTACCCCCTCTTGCGCGCTCTCTCTCTCTCTCTCTCAAAAAAAAAAAAAAAAAAAAAAAATTAAAAAAAAAAAGAAAAAAGGGGAGGCTCTATCCCAGGGCCCTGAAATCATGACCTGAACCGAAGGCAGACGCTTAACCGACTGAGCCACCCAGGTGCCCCCGGTGGTTTCAAGTTTTTATTTAAATTCCAGTTAACATATAGCATAATACTAGTTTCAGGACCAACACTGTTTATTGAAAAGACAGTCTTTTCCCCATCATATAGTCTTGCTCCCTTTGTCATAGATTAATTAACTATATAAACATTGGTTTATTTCTAGGCTCTCTCTTCTGTTCCGTTGATTTCTGTGTCAGTTTTTGTGCTGGTACCGTACTGTTTGGACTAGCATGTCTTTGTAGTATATCTTTAAATCTGGAATTGTGATACCTCCAGCTTTGTTCTGCTTTTTCCTGGTTGGTTTGGCAGTTTAGAGTCTTTTGTTGCTCCATACAAATTTTAGGATTATATAATTTTGTGAAAAAATGCTATTGGTATTTTGACAGGAGTTACATTGAATCTATAGGTTGCTTTCGATAATATGGACATTTTAACACTATTAATTCTTTCAATCCATGAATGAGCATGGTATATCTTTTCATTTGTTTATGTCATCTTAGTTTCTATTATCAGTGTTTTAGTTTTCAGAGTACAGGTCCTCACTTCTGTTAAGTTTATTATTCCTAGGTGTTTTTTTTTCCTTTCATTGCAATTGCAAATGGAATTGTTTTCTTAATTTCATTTTCTACTACTTTGTTTTGGTGTATAGGAATGCAACAGATTTCTGTATACTAATTTTGTATCCTGCAAACTTTACTGGGTTCATTTATAAGTTCTAATAGTATTTTGTGGGGGGGGAGAGTCTTGAGACTTTTCTTTGTATAGTATCATGTCTGCATATAATGACAGCTTTACTTCCTCCTTACCAATTTGGATGCCTTTATTTCTTTTCCTTGTCCGATTGCTGTTCTTTGCCCATTTTTAAATTGGTGTGTGTTTGTTTTTTTGTTCTTGAGCTATAAGAATTCTTTATATATTCTGGACGTAAGACTCTTACCAGATACATGATTTGCAAATATTTTTCTCTGTTGATTGTCTTCTTTTACTTGGTTGGTATTTAAAAGTTTTTAATTTTTAAATTTGTCATTTTTTGTTGTTACTTGTGAACGGTAACCTTCTTTTGAATAAGAAAAGCTCTGGATTTGAGCTAAGTTGAAAGAAACTATTTAATGTAATAATAGTTACATTATTGCTTATAGTTATTGCTTCCCTACAGCAATACTTGTAGGGAAGAGATGAGTTTCATCGCAGGTTCTATTTCTTGACATGTTCAAAATTAGGTTGTTCTAAGATGTGTAATTATGTTTATGTAAAACCCATGGACTTAATTTTTTTTAAATGCAGAATTGTGACTAAAAAACAGTAATGGAAAAGCAGCTGAATAGCAATTGGAAAGGAGTGTCCTATCTGTAATAGAATACTTCATCTTTGTAGGATTCTTTTTTGTTGCTAGGTTACCCAAAGGCCTTTCAGCTTTGAATGGCAAGAATATGGGAGTTAAAAATATGTTGTTTTATAGATGTCTCTTTTTCTTTTTTTCCATCTGCATATAATTAGCAAACCCCTTGAAGCAAAAATTACAGTTTTGCCTTCCATGGGTTTCAAAAAGCAAATTATTTTCTGTGTAAGTCTTTCTCTTAATCATGCAGATGTGCTTATGCTCACAGGCGAATTGGATTTTCAGTATGAAAGAGCCAGTAATTATAGACTAGTCAGTGTCCTTTATCTGCGGCCACTTAATGATCTTTAATTAGATTGATTGAAGTGAGGCCCATGGACATTAGTTTGGTTAAAAATGTGCATGCTTTTGAGTTTCTTGAGCAAAGCTAACATGTTTATGAGGAAAGAATGAAAGTATCATGCTGGTTAAATCTGTGAAAATTCCATAATAAACCTGCAGCTAAAGAAAAAGTTAAAATATTGATTGCCGACAAAACTATAAACCAAACAACAGATAATCATAAAATTATCAACTCTAATACATGCATGTATCTACAGCATCATTTTGCTGCCAACAGAAATTTCTAAGCTTTTTCAACAGCGGATAGAGAAAATGCATATAACTCATAGCAGTGTAGGGATGCTGCTTCTGTCTCGAGAATCACTGTGTAAGATTTTTCCTTCCCTGTGAAGACTGGCATTTTAAAAATGCAGAAACGAAACTGAAAAACTACAAAAGAAGAATTGTTTTTGCCAAAGTCTTACCGATTAGCCTTCGGTCTCTGCATGGAGGTTTTACCCAGGTTTTGGTAGCACTGAAATGATTTGAGAAAACGCCTCCATGAGAACAGGTTTGTGTTTGAAGAAAGTGCAGTTGATGTGATACGAACAACCCGTGTGTGGCTGCCCTGCCTTCCTGTGGGGTGCTCTTTCTGCCTTATGTTTTTCTACTAAAAAATAATTGTATAATTTGAAAAATGTTAGATGTCGTTTCTAAGTTGTTAGAAATGAGAAATACCTGTGCAAATCTGAAAGCGACTAGACCAGTGTTGAATTGTTAGGTAAGATTTGAGTTGTTGCCCAGTGTAGCTAGGACAAAGCATTCATTTAAAGGTGAATTGAGTGTCTTCTTTGTTAAGAAGCCAAGCCATTATTATTGTGTAGCCTAAAAACCGTAATTGTGAATAAGTGGATCCGGTGCTGGTAATGGGCTCCCATCCCCTCGCCTGCTTGTTTATTAGACTCTGTATATTATAAGGTCTGGGGTTCTGGTTCAGTATCTTAGGAAAGTGTTTCCATAGTCACAGATCCAGGGATAATATGGTATAAGGCTAGCAAGTATACTGCACTCTCATAAGGACAAGACCACCTAAAATAGCCTGGGAGAGACTGTTTCTGATACCAGTTTAAGTAGCTTAAGCTGCAACTGACAGCTTCATCCTCTGTGTGGAAGTAAAGCTTGCTTTTTTGATACTATTCTTAAGGTTTATGTTAGGAATGTTCTTCCCTGTTTTTTCAAGGGGAAAAATCAGATAGTTAAAAAAATTTCTTAATACGAGTTTTAAAGAAGGCTCTCCTACATGAGTAAAGTCAGATGGAGAAGGTTCACCTCCCACTCAGTCCCCCTTTTAAAACAATCACTTGTATATAGTCCAGGCTTTT
Organism: Neomonachus schauinslandi; assembly: GCF_002201575.2. NCBI lineage: Eukaryota > Metazoa > Chordata > Mammalia > Carnivora > Phocidae > Neomonachus > Neomonachus schauinslandi. The sequence goes on from NC_058405.1 coordinate 90,664,378, forward strand.
ATTTTGGAAGAGGGTGGCAGTTGCCATTGGTGCAGATCACACTGAAGAAGTCGTGTGGGTGGAGAGTTGGCTGTTGCTTAAGTTGCTGTGAGTAGGTATAGCTTTCAGAGCAGTGTTTGTATTGTACCAAGATCCCTGACAATCATGACTACTGGGAAAGGTAGGCTATTCTAATGTATTTTGAAATGCATTTGTAGTTATTAAATAAATAACGTACTTAAGATATTTTATGGTTGCTTTGATAACTAAAAATTGTGGATGAAACTTAGGAAAAGAATTGCTATGAATATTTCCATGTTGGCAGGGAAGAAATTGTGAAATGTACAGATGTATTAACATTAATGTTGACCTTTGAGAACTAGGGACAAAGAGGAAGTAGGCACAAGAAGCGAGATTAGCTGTGTTTCATCTCTTCATTTCTTGTGCTTTAAATTTTTTTCTGTAACTCTTGTATTCACAGTATGTGGGTTATGAAAATAAATTATTTTGCGATTCAAGACATTTGTTACTGAATATAAGCTGTCTCAAAGGAATCTGCTGGCCAGAAATTTCTAAGCTTTTTCAACAGCGGATAGAGAAAATGCATATA